>NW_027505823.1:0-158719 GCF_021521415.1 Bidens hawaiensis
ATGTTACTTGTGGTCTAGGCTCGAGGTTGCTATTAGGCCTAGTATTAATTCCTAGTATTAAATGATTTTTCCTGATGAAACGTTTAAACTATTTTATATAGGCTTGCTAGTATATAGTTGGCCTTGGAATGTTATAGTATGTATATATATATATATAAATTATTGTATGGCCTATATTTGACGATGTTGTAGTCGTTTCGACTACTGATGTTGCGTATGCCTACTTCGTGTTGCATACGGATGGATGGTGATCTTGGCCGGGCCAAACTATACGACTCAAGTTCTTAAATCCTGTGGCAGGCTCTGAAAAGCCCGTGAGGGGGAGGCTCGTGTGGCATGATCATCAATGGATGTTACGTGTTTGGGTTGTACGTGTGCTCGACCCTGATGTTATTACTTGGATGAGATGTTACGTGTTTGGGTTGTACGTGTGCTCGACCCTGATGTTATTATTTGGATGGTATTTATAGGGATATAAATATATGGATGTATATAGATGTCTAAGTACGAATATTTAGTGTTGATGATGGCCTAATTGTTCGTATCCCGTATTATATTTTAGACTCTTGGAATGTTTTATAATCCCGTTTTTATATTTAAACCCTTGGAATGATTTATTTAAATGTCTATTATTAAAACTTGAACTCGTGTGTATGTTAGTGTGAGTTTTAGGTTTAGAGGAGGATGCTTACCGCTTGGACATGCTCGAGACTACTTGGACGGTTGAAGGCATAACTAGTCGGAGATTAATATGCAAACTGTTTTCTTTTCATTTATTACTTTAAACATTTAAATTATGGTTTTGGGAAGTTGGTTTTAGTACTTGTGATTTTCCGCTGTTTCTCTGAAACGATTTTTAATAAGATGAATTGTTTGACTTTAAATTTTTGAGAATTTTTGGATATGATTATCAATTGTAGGATTCCCGGGATTCGGGGTTTTACACGAATTGCATTTCTTATCCGCTCAATTGGGACAGCCCATCACATAACCAGTCTTTCACAATCAAGTTGATGATGTGTGCCATACATCTAACTTTTAAATATCTCCCATCGCCCAATAAATAGTCTAATCTACCCTTTACAAAGTCTATTGCAGTATTGTTTGCCGAAGCATTATCCGCTGTAATGGTTAAGACACGTTCAATTTCCCATTCTTTTAAACATTGAATTAGAGCCCGACCAATATCTTCTCCTTTATGGCTTGTGATATCCTTAAACTTTATAATCCTCTTATGCAACCCAGTTGTCATCGATAAAGTGAGCTGTTAGACTTATATAGTTGACATTTTGTATCGATGTCCACGTATCGGTGGTTAGACACACACTCTTGTTACTTTTTGCAAAAAAAGACTTCAGCTTTGCCTTTTCCCCTAAATACCTGTTCCCGACATTCCTCCCTACGGTGGTCCTTCTAGGTACCTTATAATTCGGGTTGAATGTTTCCAAAGCCTTCTAAAGCCCATACGCTCCATAATGAAAACGGGAGTTCATCAAGTATAACCATCTCGGTTGCAGCTCTATTACAAGCTTCAACACAAAATTTCCAGCTTTTAACCTCGCAAGTACCGCCCTCAACATCATCATTCTTCTTGATAAATATATTGCTTTGGTTTTTTTAGTAGTCGGGGTGTTTCTCACATCTACTAGCATGTCTACGCAAAGACGATGTGCCATTTAAATGCGGGTCTGCTGCCAATTCAGCCGAACAGTGCTTGCATCTTGCCTTTTTATTATTGTCATCATCGTCAAACTTTTCAAAATCAACCCAAACACTAGCCTTTTTAGACGCTCCGGTCTGTTTAGAAGTCCCACCTTTTGGGAACGTGTTGCAACTTCTCTTTCAACAGGTGGTGATTTCCTCTTATCTGTTCCGTGAGATTCGTCACTTGATATATTCTCAACATTCTTTGAATCCATCTACGTTTAATTAACACAAAAGAACATAAAAAAACACATCAAACTATTAAACATACCAGATAGTACATCTGGATTTGATAACTGTATAGACAAATTATAGATTTTTGACTGAATTAAACTGTGAATAATTTAATTTGAATTTTTTATATATTCATTGGTATGCATGTAGGCCCTAAAATCATGTATTGAAAGTAGCATATATGTATTGATAGATCACAGAAGATTAGGTATTATATTACAAATATATGTAATTTAATCGATCAAAAGTAATCAAATAATTGATAATAATGATTTAAATGAACCTGATGTAGCAAGGAAACACCAGTAGCAGCTTGATTTTGATATAACGGAGAACCAAAAACCCTAGTGATTGAAGAGAATGCAGTAACAAGAAGTAGAACCAAAACTTTATTCACGTTACTTTTATAGAATGCGCATTTTTAGGGTTATATGGGCCATGTACGTATCTCAGTATATGTATTCTTGTTTTTTTGGATTCTGAAACTGATTTTTAATGGTTCAAGTCGGTCTTCAGTGGACCCGACCCGAACCTGACCCGAAACTGATTGGGCATGAAACTAAAGACCGATTTTATAAGCTTGTTAATAGGGCCGGTCCGGGTTCGAGTTATTTCGGGCCGGTTCTTCGGGTTTTTTTCGGGCCGGACCTAAATGTGCACACCCCTACCCACAGTCAAGACCCGTTTATTTTAGATTTTACCAGATCAAACCACCCTAACTTGAAGATAAACCTCATAAAAAACAAATTAAAACTTAGTTGCACATTTTTCATGAATAGCTATGACGATCAAGGATATTGTTTATCCACCTAAGTTTAAGCATCAAAGTCTACTAAGCATCCATTAGATATGATTAAGGTTCAATTATTCAACTAACTAGCTAGTGTTCCCCACTACATGACATATCCTCGTTATCAAGAAACACCCCCAAAGTCCATCTCATAGGTTAGTATGCACGAATTCATCTGTAGGGCTTACATATGACGTGTCCCGTGTGGGTCGTTTCTTAATGGTAATGAGACGCGAGCACGGGGACCTCATATGACTAACAGCGTGTATGATCAAGTCAGTTGTGAATTTGTACTTTTAGAGCACTTTGTGATCATTTTTAATGACTTATAATTTGGCAGATAAACTGCGGGTTTGCTCTTTTTAGGCTTTGAAATATCCATAAATCTACTTCGGAAATATGAATACCCAAATGAATAACTGCATACAGACCATGGTCTCTGAACCCCGGAGCATCCCATCAATACAGGATTTAAGGCAATAAAACCATACGCCTATGAAGTGTTAACCACTAAAACTAGAAGTGTAAAATTTAGTTTATATCACCGGCTACATGGCATACTATAACGTTAAACCTACTCAAACATCGTATGATAACGTATTCAGATTTCTATGAAATTCATAATTTTCTACAATCAAACTAAAAATGAGGCTTGAGTATGGCCCGATCTTTCATTTCGTATTTTACACAGACTTAACATGCTTCCCACTAAAAATCATATTTTATCGTTTTAACCAACTATCAAACTGCCCTTTCATTCTCAAGGCTGAGCCTACCGACACATCCCAAGTTAAGTGTGTGTTCTTTACTCATATTTTATTATTAGTAGTTTGAAAGCCGATTCCCGATAAATATCCTCATCTCCCATTTAAATGCAAAAAGAAACAAATTCAAATGACATTTTTCAAAACTTTTTCATTTTTTTTAATAGAAAACAAAACAAATAAAAAACATTTGTTCCTATCCCCATGCTTAAAATTTGCATTGTCCTCAATGCAAGGACGGAAACACGACTCAAAAATTAAACACAACAAAACAAAACCTAAAAATAAAAAATAAATAAAAACAAAACAAAGCTAAAAATTAAAAAACTAAAAACATAAAAGCGAAGTAAAAAGGAAAGACTTAGCTGGTAGTATGCAAGTGAAGTATAAAGCTAAAGTTTTCTACCATAAATTCCCCCCATCTTCGAATGTGCTCCACAACTAGTATCTCCTTACTCTCGTACACGAAAGGATCGACAACAATACAAACCATATCTAAAAACTCTTATCAACTTGATAGACATTAATCATTCAAAGTATGTAACCAGACCAACCAACCCAACTAATAAACATGAATAAAAAACAACAAATAATTAATCATAAAAGTATACGGCTCCTGCTGTCCCATCTCCACACTTAAATATTTCATTACATTTCAAGGGGATCTTCCATCTCACACTATCTTCCTTCAAAACTTTCAAAACTTAAAAACAAATAAAAGTACAAAATTACGTTAGTGACTCAAAGAAAAAATAAAAATAAAATAGAAATAAAAATAGAAAAGAATGTACAAACTCTACACTTGATTTTTCATTCAAGACACTCTCCTATGTGATCTACTCGGCTGTCTGAGTGGAACTTCCTCCACCTCGGTAAAACTCTAATGCCCTCTAATTCAAACGTCATCAGTAAACGGGTTGCCTCTCGTGAAGCGCTAAGTTTACAAAAGAGTCTTCAGCCGGACTCGTTCCCGAAACCTCAATCAGGAGGCTTCTCTTTATCCTCTTCCCATCAGTGATCTCAACATTCTCCGCTTACAACTAGTTTGAGAAGAAACTAGTTCCCAAACTCATGTGGCCACAAAAATAAACATTCAACTTAATCACCCAATTATTTCAATTCTTAGGATGTGACAAATTCGGCTCACTTTGATTCCTATGTCCGGATATCCTCCTTCTTGGGGCTTTTGATTTACGTGGCGATCCATGAACGAGTATCTCTAAAAAACTGCCAGTCTTACCGCGCATGCGCGAATGATGTTTCATAATGAGATACACCTCTTTATTCTTTGATTCTTCGGATATCTCTTGTAATCCATCTTTGACATTTAGCTTATTAATCGGCTCCCCAAATAACAATACTTCAAGCTCTTTAATATCTCTTTCGGGATTAAAATCTCTCTCATCAATAACGGTTAAACCCTACTCTTCACCAAATTCATCTCTAAAACTTGTCCTCCCAAGAGGGAATACACTCCTCTGTCTGATTCTGTAAACCAACATCCTCAAACTCAATCACTGGCTCACTAAGTTATATTCGACTTTTTAAGCCAAACTGAAACTCTTTCGTAATATTCCAAAGCGGTGTACTTGGACCAATGCTATGGTTGGCACGTAAGAACTCCATTAATATCTCTTTTGGATGTCGTATGTAATCCATAGTTGCACCAGATAAGTCTTTACAACCAACAGCATTCCCTATCTTATCATATATTGTGCAAAATTTGGGCTCATAGTAACACTCCATGAAGATCACTGCAAAGATAGACTTAAACAGAAAAGGATCACGAGCACCAGATGATAGTGAAATAAACTATATATTATAGAAAAAACTAAACTAATTTAAAGCAATTTTAAACTAAACTATATTAACCTAATATTATACAAATAAAATAAAATAACATAAAAACTACCGAGACTCGTACGACTCAAAAACAAAACAAAGCAAAACAAGTAGAATGTATGTAGCAAGTAAATCTAATCAAAGCTAATAATGCAATCGCCAAAAGTCCCCGGCAACGGCGCCAAAAACTTGATGTGCTAAAAGTAGTTATATAAAAACACAATAATCTAGACACTAAGTAATAATTCTAGACTCTTAACTTAACTAAAACTACTACCGGCAAGTGAACCGGTCGACTTTATTACAACTAAGTAAGTCTGGATATCGAACCCACGAGACTCTTTAAATTACTTAAACTAGCTAATTAGACTCAACTAATACTGACACGACTATTGTTGTTAAAGGGGGGGGGGTTGTTTAAAATACTAAATTAAAACTAATTAAGAAAAACAAGTAAAATAAACGAAAACACAAGTTTGATTAAATTAGATGATGATGAGAAAACTACCTAGGCTAGAATCTCCTAAATTTCAGTTATGAATTAACCGGGAAAATATTTAGTTATGGACAGGGATCGTAAAATAGACACTTAAGAGAAAACCCGAACAGGACCCCTGACCCTTCTCAAGAGACACCTATAAGTTTCTAATAAGTTTTAACGTACACCAGTATTAAAAATTAAGTTTCCTTACGGTCACCTAATTATTTATGACTTAGTTCCTTTATACGAAATCCTACCTTACAGTGCGAAAATCAAAGGCAGTTTAATATATTTAATTGATTTAATAGACAATAATAAATAATAAAACCTAGATGGACTGCTTACGAAAAACTAAATCTAGCAAGATTAAATAATAAAGATCTATCAATAACCTAGCACTTTACAGATTTTAGGTTAGCAGCACACTTAAGTTTATTTAATTAATAATTATTATTCCTATGATCTTATCGCTCAATCAATCATAAAATAATCAAAAACACAAAATAATTGACCTAATAGCAACCTTTCATAATGACAAACAATAATCAAGACAACTATGGAATAATAACAATCAATTAAACAATCCTAAGTTTCCATATGGGTCAATTTAATATGATTAAACCTTTTATTAAATCATAAAAACCATAACAGTAAATAAATCCCAAATCAAATCACAACGTCAAAATAGGTTCATCATAAGCCTAGGCAGTCTATAATGTTTAGCCTAGCATGGACAAATCAAACAAGACAATGATAACGGACTTCATAGTGAAAAACAAAAGAAAGGAAAGATTAAAGGCGATAAAACCCGTGGTCTTCGTTCTTGATCGATTGGCACATCACCGTATGTTCCAAGCCTCCAAGTCCTCTAAAAGATCACCTCTCGAGCTCCCAAATTCATCCCAGCTGTCTAGGTATTCAGGTTATATTTAAGGTTGAGTTTAGAGGTGTTTAAATAGGTTTCCAAGGCCCAAAATAAATAAAAATCAAAAATTCTGGAATAAATAGCCACACCGCGCGGTGGCGGGCCTGGTCCTTCCCCATCACGCGGCGCTCCGGAAAAATGGGAGAGGGGACAGGTCTGGTCCGGTCTGGTTCGTTTCTTGATGCAGTCCAGTTCAATTCTGATGCTCCGGTTCTCTGTTTTAGCTCATTTTAGATCATTTGTTGCTCTTTTTAACCATGAGCAAGTCCCGGAACCTACATTATTCAAATAAATTAGCAATATACAAATTCTAATAAAAACCGAATGAAAACTAATATAATATTATATTAAATATACAAGGGATTTATATATATTTAGACTCATATCAAAAGTTGGTGATGGAAAAAGAGGCCAAAGTGGGTGCAGCTACAGGTTGTTTAAAGGTTGTGACCCACCGAAGCTGTCTGGTACAGAGAATGCAATCGCTACTTTCCAATGGATAACAGCGACAAAAAAGGTTATCCGAATTAGCGAATGTCATCCTGATCAAGCGATGGGCTTTTCAACCCAGCTTAGGGATGAAGCTATATTTTGATGGGATACTGTTGAGTAGAGGAAGACTCTGGTGGAGATCTAGGCGTTGAAGTGGGAAGACTTGAAGGAGATGATCATGAAGAGGTTTTGTGCTGATGCTGACATTGAAAGGGCTAAGATGAGGTTTTTAAATTTGAAGGCAGGAAAGATGACACACCGCGAGTACACCACTGAGTTTAATCGTTGACAAGGCTTGTGGCCAATATGGTGAACATGGAAGCGAAAAGGATCAAGTGCTACGTTAGGTGACTTCCGCAAAGTGTCCGCACGCTGGTCAGGCAAGTAGACATGTGATGTTCGATTCCTCAGTTGACCTCACGGAAGTGGTTTATGATGACCTAGCAGTGGACAAGGTGGTGGTGGAAGAGAAGAAGGTGAAGAAGTGGGTTTCTCCTGCTAAACGAACTGGGACTCAGCTATGGAACCCTAAAGACAAGATGCATAAGGTGTGGGAGAAGAAGCCATGTCAGACATTTGGTAAAATGCATAGTAGCGAGTGTAAATGGGGAAAGGGTACCGACGTTTACCATAAATGTGGAAAGATTCCTGGTGGAGAGTGTAGGTTTGGGTCGAATGCATGTTATAGTTGTCGGAAGGTGGGGCATTATGCTCCAGAACGCAATGCAAAGCCTGTGTGTTACAAATGTGGTAAGAAGGGTCATATGGCAAGGGAGTGCACCGAGGGTGAAGCTAGAGGAAATGGTAAGAAGGGTGATGATCAGTCCATGCAAAAAACCAAAGCCTACATGCTAACCCAGGAACAAGCCAAGCAGATTCCGGATGTTGTGACAGGTACGTTCCTAGTAAATGGTATTTCCGCTTCAGTATTGTTTGATTCGGGTGTGAATAGGAGTTTTGTAGCTACCTCGTTTTGTAATGCAGCTAAGATGATTTGTTATCGTGTGCCTGAAACGTTTATGGTAGATACCGCTAGTGAAACCTCGGTTAGAATTATGAGAATGGTTAAGAATTGAAAGATTGAGTTAGATGGTCATGAATTCCCAGCTACCCTTTATGTGATGAACTTAGGAGGGTTCGATGCAGTGTTGGGGATGGATTGGCTATCTGAGTTTGAAGCTTAAAGAGTGTGTAAGAGTAAATTGACAAGACTGAAGTCTGCGAATGGTGGTACAATAACAATTTACGGTGATAAAGAAGGTGTGGGGCTTAACATCGTTTCGATGATAAAAGCTGAAGGTTTGGTAAGACGAGGGTGAAGTGCTTACCTGGCGTATGTAGCCGAAGCTATGGCCGAGACGAAAGAAGTGAAAGATGTTCATGTAGTGTGTGAATATCCCAAAGTGTTCCTGAGGATTTTCCGTGGCTACCACCAAAACGAGACGTAGAATTCCAGAGAGAATTGATACCAGGAGGTCAGTCCGTGGCGAAAGCACCTTACCGTCTAACGTCGTCTGAGATGAAGGGACTTATTTTCCAACTGCAAGAACTCCTCAATAAGGGTTTTATAAGGCTGAGCGTTTCCTAGTGGGGCGCGCCAGTGTTGTTTGTTAAGAAGAAAGACGGGAGTATGAGAATGTGTATTGACTACCGGGAGTTGAATAAGCTTATTGTGAGGATTATATATTCGTCACCACGGATTGATGATTTATTCGATCAGTAACATGGTGCAAGCTGGTTCTCCCGGATAGACCTCCGATCAGATTATCATCAGTTGAAGGTGAAGGAGGTAGACATCCCTAAGACAGCATTTCAGATGCGTTACAGACACTACGAGTTCCTCATAGTGTCGTTTGGCCTAACAAATGCTCCCGCAACATTTATGGACACTATGAATAGGGTATGTCGGCCGATGTTAGACAAGTCAGTTATCGTTTTCATCGATGATATACTGATTTATTCGAAGAGAGAGTCTAACCATGCTTAGAATCTGAGAGAAGTATTAGAAGTTTTCGAGAACGAGAAACTGTATGCTAAGTTCTCTAAGTGGGCGCTTTGGCTGCGAGAAGTACAATTTCTAGGTCACATAATCAATCCCGAGGGGATTATTGTGGACCCAGCGAAGATTGAGGCAATAAAGAATTGGTAGACTCCGCAAAACCCAACCGAGATACGTAGTTTCTTAGGGATGGCTGGCTATTACAGGAGATTCATTGAAGGTGTAAGGCCCCGTTACCGGTAACCCTACTTTCGTGTTGGATTTACTCATAAACACAGTTCTAAATATCAGAGTTAATTAAAACATTTACGCGGAATATAAAACTTTACATAATTCATAACTTGTCTCAAAACATTTATTGTCTTTCACATTAAAGCATTAAAATTAACACATCATAGGTCTTCAGATGCCAGATTCTTGTTCAGTGCCATGTGTCTCCTCAAGCGAGCTTCCTCATCCTACTCACCTGCGTGCATACTAAAAGTCAGCTACGCTGAGTGAGTTCTAGATAATCACATAATCATACCATTCACATAACATTATATTCTTTCATTCATACTTTCATACTTTTAATACCTTCTTACTTTCTTACTTTCATACTTTCTTACTTTCTTACTTTCTTACTTTCATACTTTCTTACTTTCTTACTTTCATACTTTCTTTTGTATTAACTTACCTTCATATCTTACGTTAAAAAGAGCATTACGCCCTACATTCCTCGAGTATTATTAGGGCTCGGTACCCTCTTTCCTCGAGTATTATTAGGGCTCGGTACCCTCTTTCCTCGAGTATTATTAGGGCTCGGTACCCTCTTTCCTCGAGTATTATTAGGGCTCGGTACCCTTCTTCCTCGAATATTAGTAGGGTTCGGTTCCCTAGTTCTCGAATATTAGTAGGGTTCGATTCCCTCTTCGTTACCATACAACCATACATCATACCTCGAGTATTATTAGGGCTCGGTACCCTTTTCGTAACCATACAACCATACATTATCATTTCTTTCTTCTATTATCTCTATCATGTTCATACACATAAACATACATAACATACTTACCTTATACATAGCGTTACAACCTGACAGTACGTGCAATATCCGAAGATCGTTCACGTACCATCAAGCAATCATTCATACATTTCACATTATCCACATAAGGCATACACTTATCTCTTAGGATAAGTGTATTAACAAACATATTGAGTATGCACACAGCCCCGAAAACGTAACACATAAATGGGGCTAGAAACTCACCTGAACACGGTTACGTTCTCCGTTGATCGTAATCCCTTTCTTCAGTTGTGCACGGCTGACTGTATAACAAGTATACATATCAATTTAACTATCACTACTTATAACATCTTTCTAGTCTTAATTACTACCCACAACGAACGGGGGTCCGGGGGCAGCGCCCCTGGCAGCGGGGTCTAGGGGCGGCAGCCCCTAGCAGGGTCCAAGGGGCAGAGCCCCTGGCTGGGGTCGAGCTGCCAGGTCAGCTTGGAAAAATTTTATTCCCAACAACTGTCTTAACACATTTTCCATTAGGTTTTTAATTTATTTTCTAAACGAACTTCACTTTAGGCGAAGTTAAACCTCGGGCGAACTTGGCTTCAGGCGAAGTTAAACCTTAGGCGAACTTGGCTTCAGGCGAAGTTAAACCTTAGGCGAACTTGGCTTCAGGCGAAGTTATCCTTAGGCGAACTTGGCTTCAGGCGAAGTTATCCTTAGGCGAAGTTACGCTTGAAGGCGAAGTTCATCAGGCGAACTTAATCTTGCAGGCGAAGTTATCGCGCTGCAGATCTGTTTGCCCATAAATCCTTCGTTTCTTAGCCGAATAACTCGATTTTGGTACCCACGGAATCGTATGATCGGCGCCTACAAATCCCAACCATCAAATCGGCCTAAAATCGACGTTTTAGAGGTCCGATTTGGGCAGTTTGGGTTTCGGGTCCGGTTAACCCATCCAATCCTAACCATTTTCAGTAATATTAGCTTTGTTGGATTTGTTCTACCTTACCAACTCAGATCTATCAACAAAATCTGGGGTCTCGGCTTCGAATCTTGATCGGTTAGAATGTGTGTGTTTTGAGTGTGTGAAGAAATAGATGTAAATGAAGATATTTTTGGGATTTTGGGGGTATTTATATCCCTGAAATCCCATTCTTATTTAACCCATCTCAATTAATCCACGTCCAAGACCCGCTCCCTACCCGATACTAATTAATTACGCGAAAACACTAAACATAACTTCCTTTATTCATCATTAAAATTTTTAGGATGTTACAGAAGGCTTCTCTAATGTAGCTGCTCCGTTGACCGGGATGACCCAAAAGACTGTGTTGTTTAATTGGGGTAAGTTTCAGGAAGAGGTGTATGAAGAACTGAAGAAAAATCTCACACAGGCTCCAATTCTTGTGTTACCTGATGATAATGAGGATTTAGTAGTTTGTACTGATGCCTTGCATCGTGGGTTGGGTTGCGTGTTGATGCAATGAGGGAAGGTCATAGCGTACGCGTCCAGACAGTTGAAGATTCATGAAAGTACATACTCGACGCATGACTTAGAGTTGGCAGTGGTAGTGCATGTTCTCAAAATCTGGAGACATTACTTGTATGGTACTAAGTGTACTATTTATACAGACCATAAGAGTTTGAAGTAATTCTCGAGTAGAAAGAGCCGAATATGAGACATAGAAGATGGTTAGAATTGATTAACGACTATGACTGTGACATCAAGTATTATCCGGGAAAGGCTAATGTAGTCACTGACGCCTTAAGCCAAAAGAACGAAGAAGTCATCTTGACAGTGAATTCTTGTAAGTTGATTATCAACTCTGATTTCTTTAAAGAGATCAACAAGGTGCAGCCAGAGTTGCTTATGGATGAAGGTCTAATGAAGAAAGAAAGGATTTTTGGGCAGTAGACTTAGTTGCTAGATAATAATCATGGTGTAAAGACCATATTTGATCGGATGTGGATTCCTCGAATGGAAATCTTAGAGGTCGAGTCCTAGACGAGGCCCATAAGTCTCGATACTCGATTCATCCAGGATCCACCAAGATGTATCAAGACCTGAAGAAAGACTATTGGCGGCCGGGTATGAAAACGAAGTGGTAGATTATGTTAGTAAGTGCTTAACTTGTTCACAGCTTAAAGCAGAGTACTGGAAATCGTATGGAAAGATGCAACCTTTGGAGATACCCAAATGGAAATGGGAACATATTACCATGGATTTCATAACTAAGCTACTGCATACAACTAGAAATCATGATACCATCTGAGTGATTGTGGATCGTTTGACAAAAGTGCTCATTTTCTGCCAATCCGAGAGGCCATCTGGTCATAAACGTTAGTGAACATTTTCATTAAGGAAGTTATAACAAAGCGTGGGGTGACGTTGTTGATCGTGTCCGACTAAGATACCCGCTTTACTTCGAGATTTTGGAAGAAGTTTCATGAAGCGATGAGAACAAGATTGAACATCAGCATGGCGTATCATCCTCAAATAGATGGGCAGTCCGAACGGACTATCCAAACCCTTGAGGATATACTATGTGCATGTGTGTTACACTTTGAAGGAAGTTGGGATGATCATCTTCACTTGGCGGAATTCTCTTACAACAACAGCTACCATTCAAGTATTGGTATGCCTCCGTTTGAGATGTTATATGGTAGGCGTTATAGAATGCTTGTATGTTGGGGAGAAATTGGTCAGAAGTAGATGAGTAGTTTAGAAGTGGTGCAAGAAACCTTTTCAAAGATTGATTAGATTAAGGCAATGATGAAAACTGCTTAAGATCATCAGTAGTCATATACCGGTAAGCGGTAACGACCGACTGAGTTTAACGTTGGCGACAATGTGATTGTCAAGGTCTCGCCTTGGAAGGGGATTATTCATTTTAGAAAGAGGGGTAAACTGAGTCCAAGGTACGCCAGATCGTTCAGAATAGTAGCTCGTGTAGGAGAAGTGGCTTATAGGCTAGATCTACCTGAGGATCCACAAGGAATCCACTCCACCTTCCATGTTTCCTATATGAGAAAGTGCTTAGCTGATGATACGTCTCACGTACCTCTTCTAGAAATTGAGGTAGAGGATCAGTTGAATTACATTGAGCAGCCTGTTGAGATAGTGGATCACATGGAAAAGCAACTTCGTCGCAAGATTATTCCCTTGGTAAAGGTGTTATGGAAACACCGAAGGGATTGGACGCTACTTGAGGAAGAGATGCGTAAGTTTTAACCTGATTTGTTTGTATAATAGATAGGTTTCGGGGACAAAACCTTTTAAAGGAGGGAAGACTGGTAACATCCGTACTTTAAGAATAATAAATAAAAGAAGTTTTTTATATATTTTCCGTGTGTCGTTATTTAATACCGTTCAATATATTAATGGGACGGTGTGCTAGGATTAGGATTTAAGTAAGGATTTGAGAATGGTTGCAGGTGTAAGGTCCATAGGCTTTTAATTTATTTTATTCCCAACAACTGTCTTAACACATTTTCCATTAAGTTTTTAATTTATTTTCTAAACGAACTTCACTTTAGGCGAAGTTAAACCTTGGACGAACTTGGCTTCAGGCGAAGTTAAACCTTAGGCGAACTTGGCTTCAGGCGAAGTTAAACCTTAGGCGAACTTGGCTTCAGGCGAAGTTAAACCTTAGGCGAACTTGGCTTCAGGCGAAGTTAAACCTTAGGCGAACTTGACTTCAGGCGAAGTTATCCTTAGGCGAACTTGGCTTCAGGCGAAGTTATCCTTAGGCGAAGTTACGCTTGAAGGCGAAGTTACACTTGAAGGCGAAGTTCATCAGGCGAACTTAATCTTGCAGGCGAAGTTATCGCGCTGCAGATCTGTTTGCCCATAAATCCTTCGTTTCTTCGCCAAATAACTCGATTTTGGTACCCACGGAATCGTATGATCGGCGCCTACAAATCCCAACCATCAAATCGGCCTAAAATCAACGTTTTAGGGGTCCGATTTGGGCAGTTTGGGTTTCGGGTCCGGTTAACCCATCCAATCCTAACCATTTTCAGTAATATTAGCTTTGTTGGATTTGTTCTTACCTTACCAACTCAGATCTATCAACAAAATCTCGGGTCTCGGCTTCGAATCTTGATCGGTTAGAATGTGTGTGTTTTGAGTGTGTGAAGAAATAGATGTAAATGAAGATATTTTTGGGATTTTGGGGGTATTTATATCCCTGAAATCCCATTCTTATTTAACCCATCTCAATTAATCCACGTCCAAGACCCGCTCCCTACCCGATACTAATTAATTACGCGAAAACACTAAACATAACTTCCTTTATTCATCATTAAAATTTTTAGGATGTTACAAGTGTTCCCCCCTTAAAAAGGTTTCGTCCCCGAAACCTAACTATTACATAAACAAACTAGGGTAAAACTTGCGCATCTCATCCTCCGCTTCCCAAGTAGCATCCGATCCTTTGCGTTGTTTCCATATCACTTTTACCAAAGGTATAATCTTGTGACGAAGCTGCTTCTCCTTGCGATCAGCGATCTCTATCGGTTGCTCGATGTAGTTCAATTGTTCATCAACCTCAATATCCATCAATGGCACGTGAGACGTGTCATCAGCTAGACACTTCCTCATATGAGAAACATGGAAGGTTGAATGAATTCCTTCTAACTCATCGGGTAAATCCAGTTTATAAGCTACTTCACCCACACGTTTTATAATCTTGAACGGTCCAATGTACCTCAGACTCAACTTTCCTCTTTTCCTAAAACGGATAATCCCCTTCCAAGGCGAGACTTTGAGCATCACATAGTCACCCACGTTAAACTCAATTGGTCGCCGCCGCTTATCTGCATAAGACTTTTGTCTGTCTTGAGCGGCTTTCATTCTTGCTTTGATCTGATCGAACTTTGAAGACGTTTCTTGAACCACTTCTATGCTTCCCATTTCCTTCTGACCAATCTCACCCCAACACACCGGGGTTCTACATCGTCTACCGTACAGCATCTCAAATGGTGGGATACCAATACTTGAATGGTAACTATTGTTATAGGAGAACTCTGCCAGATGCAGATGATCATCCCAACTTCCACCAAAATCTAAAACACAAGCACGTAGCATATCCTCAAGGGTTTGGATGGTCCGTTCGGACTGTCCATCGGTTTGAGGATGATACGCCGTACCGATGTTCAACCTCGTCCCCATAGCTTCATGAAATTTCTTCCAGAACCTCGAAGTAAACCGTGTATCCCTATCAGACACGATCGATAACGGTACTCCATGCTTGGTTACCACTTCCTTGATGAACAAGCTTGCTAACGTTTCTGACGAGATGGCCTCTCGTATAGGCAGAAAGTGAGCACTCTTGGTCAAACGGTCCACAATCACCCAGATGGTATTATGTTGCTTAGCTGTACGAGGTAGCTTAGTTATGAAATCCATGGTGATGTGTTCCCATTTCCACTCTGGTATCTCTAGCGGTTGCATCTTCCCATAAGGCTTTTGGTGCTCGGCCTTGACTTGTAAGCAAGTCAAGCACTTACTAACATAATCCACTACATCATTCTTCATTCCTGGCCACCAGTAATCTCTTTTCAAGTCTTGGTACATCTTTGTAGCTCCAGGATGGATTGAGTACCTTGACTTATGAGCTTCATCTAAGATTCGACTTCTAAGATCACCATGGCGTGGAATCCACATACGGTCAAATCTAGTTTTAACTCCATGAGTGTTTTCCATCAACTCATCTTGCTGGCCATAAATCCTTTCTTTCTTTACTAACCCTTCGTCTACTAACACTTCTGACTGCACTTTGATGATTTCTTCAAAAAGACTTGAGTTCATGATCAACTTATATGACTTCACGGTTGCAAGGACTTCCTCATTCTTACGACTTAGCGCATCAGCGACCACGTTAGCTTTACCGGGGTAACACTTAATCTCACAGTCGTAATCCTTTATCAATTCTAACCATCTTCTCTGCCTCATGTTCAATTCTTTCTGCTCGAAGAAGTACTTTAAACTCTTATGATCGGTATAGATAGTACACTTAGTGCCGTACAGATAATGCCTCCATATCTTAAGAGCATGCACTACAGCTGCTAACTCCAAATCATGCGTCGGATAAGTACTCTCATGGACCTTCAACTGTCTAGACGCGTAGGCTATCACCTTCCCTCGTTGCATCAACACGCAACCTAACCCTTGATGCGAGGCATCAGCACAAACAACGAAATCCTCATCACCATCGGGTAAAGTAAGGATTGGAGCTTGCGTGAGTCTCTTCTTCAATTCTTCAAAGGCTTCCTCCTGAAACTTTCCCCAATTGAATACTATCGTCTTTCGGGTCATACCGGTCAGCGGTGCGGCTATCTTGGAGAAACCTTCGATGAATCTCCTATAGTAGCCCGCTAACCCTAGGAAGCTTCGTATATCAGTCGGATTCTGCGGAGTTTTCCAATTCGTTATCGCTTCAATCTTAGCTGGGTCCACGGTGATCCCCTCCGGATTAACCACATGAACTAAAAATTGTACTTCTCTTAACCAGAACGCGCACTTCGAAAACTTGGCGTACAACTTCTCTTTCTTCAGAACTTCCAATACCTCTCTCAGATGCTCGGCATGGTCAGACTCACTCTTTGAATAAATCAATATATCGTCAATGAAGACGATAACCGACTTATCCAGCATCGGCCGACACACCCTATTCATCATGTCCATAAATGCTGCAGGAGCATTTGTTAGACCGAATGACATTACGAGGAACTCGTAGTGTCCATACCGCGTTCGGAACGCTGTCTTAGGGATGTCTGCCTCTTTCACCTTCAGCTGATGGTAGCCTGATCTGAGATCTATTCGTGAAAACCAACTTGAACCTTGCAGTTGGTCAAACAGATCATCAATCCTTGGCAACGGATATCTATTCTTTACCGTAAGCTTATTCAACTCACGATAGTCTATGCACATCCTCATACTTCCATCCTTCTTTTTCACGAACAATACTGGTGCGCCCCACGGGGAAACACTCGGTCTTTTGAAACCTTTGTCGAGGAGTTCTTGCAGTTGTGACATCAATTCTTTCATCTCGGAAGGTGCTAGACGGTAAGGCGCTTTCGCGACAGGTTGGGCTCCTGGTATTAAATCTATCTGAAATTCTATTTCTCGCTCCGGTGGCAACCCCGGAAGATCCTCAGGGAATACTTCTGGGTAGTCGCGCACAATAGGAACATCTTTCATTTCTTTCATCTCGGCCGTAGCGTTGACAACATACGCCAGGTAGGCACCACACCCTCGCCTTAGTAAACCCTCAGCTTTTATCATCGAAATGACATTAAGCCCGGAACTTTCCTTATCACCATAGACCGTTACCGCGCTACCATCCAATGACTTTAACCTTATAATCCTACTCTTACATACTATCTGAGCCTCAAACCCAGACAACCAATCCATACCCAAAACCACATCGAACCCTCCCAAGGTCATAACGTACAAGGTAATCGGGAACTCATGTCCCTCCAATTCTATCTTACAGTTCTTAACCATCTTTGTTATTTTAACCGAAGTGTCACTAGCGGTTTCTACTATGAGGGTCTCAGACACTCGGCAACATTTCATTTTAGCTAGTTTACTAAATGGTGTGGCTACGAAACTTTTGTTTGCACCCGAATCAAATAATACAGTAGCGGAAACACCGTTCACTAGAAACGTACCTGTGACAACATCCGGAATCTGCTTGGCTTGTTCTTGGGTCAGCATGTAGGCTCTAGTTCTTGGCCTAGCTTGATCGGCATTTTTCCTTCCACTACCTCCAGCTTCACTCTCGGTACACTCCCTAGCAAAGTGACCTGTCTTACCACACTTGTAGCATGCAGGCTTAGAACTGCACTCATGAGCATAATGACCTGCCTTCCCACACTTGTAGCAAACATTCGACCCAAATTTACATTCTCCGGCATGTATCTTTCCACACTTATGACATGTATCCGAACCCCTTCCCCACCTACACTCACCACTGTGCGCCTTGCCACAAGTCTTGCACGACCTGTTCTCCCAAACTCTCGGCTGCTTGTTCTTAGGGTTCCATATCTGGGTACCGGGTCGTTTAGCAGGAGCGACCCATTTCTTCTCTTTCTTCTCATCTCCCACCACCACATCATCCGCAACCCAGTCTGCATAAACCATTTCTGCGAGTTCGACAGCAGAATCGAAAGTAGTAGGTTTACTTGTTCTGACTAACATGCGAACTCTCTGTGGTAATCCCCTCACATAACACTTGATCCTTTTTGCCTCAGTGTTGACCATATCGGGCACCAACCTGGGCATTCGATTGAACTCGGTGGTGTACTCACGGTGTGTCATTGTCCCAGCTTTCAAGTTTAAGAATTTCATCTCCGCCCTTTCAACCTCGGCGTCAGCACAGAACTTCATCATCACTAACTCCTTCAGATCATCCCACTTCATCTCTTTGATCTCTTCACGGGTCTTCCTCTGCTCCACACTCTCCCACCAATACATAGCCTCATCTACGAATGACTGAGTAGCATAACCCACAGCTTGGTCGGGACGGCATTCGCTAATGCGGATAACCTTGTCCATAGCGGTTATCCATTGGAGAGTAGCGATTGCGTCTCCCAACCCGGTCAGCTTTGGCGGGTCGCATCCTTTGAAGGACTTATAGCTGCACCCACCTTGTCCTCTTCTCCTATCATCGACTTTCACAGACTTATCCCCACTCGAGGCCCCTCTTTCACCTTCCCCATCCTTCCTACCATCACCACCCGCCCCTTCAGCAGTTCGTTCACGGCTTCCAGCAGATCCTTCGGGATTCAGGTTCTTCACAGCAGCAACTACAGCCTGAACAATGGCTGCTTGAACTGCAGGGCTAAGTTGAACTTCCTCGTTGTTGTTCTGGTCTCCACCAGCTGCGCTTCCTTCTTCTTCGGTGTGGGAAGCTTCTTCTACCGAGGGTTGCCGGACAAGACGAGGCCTGCCACGACGCCCAGTGCGACCCCCAGTTTCAACAAATTCTCCAGCTCCAGCCATTTGTATTCTAAAGGGGAAAACACAAACATCATCACTCAAGGAACTATTTAGTACAAGGATAGTAAGGCTAACAGGTAATAACAGTGGCCAGTTGTGACTAGCTGATCACGTTACTTTCCGTGTCCTATACACTTCCCTTTATGAGTCTATTTGTGCTGGTTCTACTTAAGCAGTTTGTCAAAGTAAACAATCAATTATTCCTATCCCTGCCGTTCACATATCTTTCCTTTCTCATTAACATTTATCATTTAATCATACACCTTACCTTTACTGTTCTTGCTTGAGCAACACATGGCATTCTTGAGCTGGCATCTTCTTTTCTTTCTTACTTATATCCCATACTCTGTTCGAGTCTAAGCATGTAGGATGCTTAAATCTCTCGAACTTTGCTCTGATACCAACTTGTAAGGCCCCGTTACCGGTAACCCTACTTTCGTGTTGGATTTACTCATAAACACAGTTCTAAATATCAGAGTTAATTAAAACATTTACGCGGAATATAAAACTTTCATAAAACTTTACATAATTCATAACTTGTCTCAAAACATTTATTGTCTTTCACATTAAAGCATTAAAATTAACACATCATAGGTCTTCAGATGCCAGATTCTTGTTCAGTGCCATGTGTCTCCTCAAGCGAGCTGCCTCATCCTACTCACCTGCGTGTATACTAAAAGTCAGCTACGCTGAGTGAGTTCTAGATAATCACATAATCATACCATTCACATAACATTATATTCTTTCATTCATACTTTCATACTTTTAATACCTTCTTACTTTCTTACTTTCATACTTTCTTACTTTCTTACTTTCTTACTTTCATACTTTCTTACTTTCTTACTTTCATACTTTCTTACTTTCTTACTTTCATACTTTCTTTTGTATTAACTTACCTTCATATCTTACGTTATAAAGAGCATTACGCCCTACATTCCTCGAGTATTATTAGGGCTCGGTACCCTCTTTCCTCGAGTATTATTAGGGCTCGGTACCCTCTTTCCTCGAGTATTATTAGGGCTCGGTACCCTCTTTCCTCGAGTATTATTAGGGCTCGGTACCCTCTTTCCTCGAGTATTATTAGGGCTCGGTACCCTTCTTCCTCGAATATTAGTAGGGTTCGGTTCCCTAGTTCTCAAATATTAGTAGGGTTTGATTCCCTCTTCGTTACCATACAACCATACATCATACCTCGAGTATTATTAGGGCTCGGTACCCTTTTCGTAATCATACAACCATACATTATCATTTCTTTCTTCTATTATCTCTATCATGTTCATACACATAAACATACATAACATACTTACCTTATACATAGCGTTACAACCTGACAGTACGTGCAATATCCGAAGATCGTTCACGTACCATCAAGCAATCATTCATACATTTCACATTATCCACATAAGGCATACACTTATCTCTTAGGATAAGTGTATTAACAAACATATTGAGTATGCACACAGCCCCGAAAACGTAACACATAAATGGGGCTAGAAACTCACCTGAACACGGTTACGTTCTCCATTGATCGTAATCCCTTTCTTCAGTTGTGCACGGCTGACTGTATAACAAGTTTACATATCAATTTAACTATCACTACTTATAACATCTTTCTAGTCTTAATTACTACCCACAACGAACGGGGGTCCGGGGGCAGCGCCCCCGGCAGCGGGGTCTAGGGTCGGCAGCCCCTAGCAGGGTCCAAGGGGCAGAGCCCCTGGCTGGGGTCGAGCTGCCAGGTCAGCTTGGAAAAATTTTATTCCCAACAACTGTCTTAACACATTTTCCATTAGGTTTTTAATTTATTTTCTAAACGAACTTCACTTTAGGCGAAGTTAAACCTCGGGCGAACTTGGCTTCAGGCGAAGTTAAACCTTAGGCGAACTTGGCTTCAGGCGAAGTTATCCTTAGGCGAACTTGGCTTCAGGCGAAGTTATCCTTAGGCGAAGTTACGCTTGAAGGCGAAGTTACGCTTGAAGGCGAAGTTCATCAGGCGAACTTAATCTTGCAGGCGAAGTTATCGCGCTGCAGATCTGTTTGCCCATAAATCCTTCGTTTCTTAGCCAAATAACTCGATTTTGGTACCCACGGAATCGTATGATCGGCGCCTACAAATCCCAAACATCAAATCGGCCTAAAATCGACGTTTTAGAGGTCCGATTTGGGCAGTTTGGGTTTCGGGTCCGGTTAACCCATCCAATCCTAACCATTTTCAGTAATATTAGCTTTGTTGGATTTGTTCTTACCTTACCAACTCAGATCTATCAACAAAATCTTGGGTCTCGGCTTCGAATCTTGATCGGTTAGAATGTGTGTGTTTTGAGTGTGTGAAGAAATAGATGTAAATGAAGATATTTTTGGGATTTTGGGGGTATTTATATCCCTGAAATCCCATTCTTATTTAACCCATCTCAATTAATCCACGTCCAAGACCCGCTCCCTACCCGATACTAATTAATTACGCGAAAACACTAAACATAACTTCCTTTATTCATCATTAAAATTTTTAGGATGTTACAGAAGGCTTCTCTAATGTAGCTGCTCCGTTGACCGGGATGACCCAAAAGACTGTGTTGTTTAATTGGGGTAAGTTTCAGGAAGAGGTGTATGAAGAACTGAAGAAAAGACTCACACAGGCTCCAATTCTTGTGTTACCTGATGATAATGAGGATTTAGTAGTTTGTACTGATGCCTTGCATCGTGGGTTGGGTTGCGTGTTGATGCAATGAGGGAAGGTCATAGCGTACGCGTCCAGACAGTTGAAGATTCATGAAAGTACATACTCGACGCATGACTTAGAGTTGGCAGTGGTAGTGCATGTTCTCAAAATCTGGAGACATTACTTGTATGGTACTAAGTGTACTATTTATACAGACCATAAGAGTTTGAAGTAATTCTCGAGTTGAAAGAGCCGAATATGAGACATAGAAGATGGTTAGAATTGATTAACGACTATGACTGTGACATCAAGTATTATCCGGGAAAGGCTAATGTAGTCACTGACGCCTTAAGCCAAAAGAACGAAGAAGTCATCTTGACAGTGAATTCTTGTAAGTTGATTATCAACTCTGATTTCTTTAAAGAGATCAACAAGGTGCAGCCAGAGTTGCTTATGGATGAAGGTCTAATGAAGAAAGAAAGGATTTTTGGGCAGTAGACTTAGTTGCTAGATAATAATCATGGTGTAAAGACCATATTTGATCGGATGTGGATTCCTCGAATGGAAATCTTAGAGGTCGAGTCCTAGACGAGGCCCATAAGTCTCGATACTCGATTCATCCAGGATCCACCAAGATGTATCAAGACCTGAAGAAAGACTATTGGCGGCCGGGTATGAAAACGAAGTGGTAGATTATGTTAGTAAGTGCTTAACTTGTTCACAGCTTAAAGCAGAGTACTGGAAATCGTATGGAAAGATGCAACCTTTGGAGATACCCAAATGGAAATGGGAACATATTACCATGGATTTCATAACTAAGCTACTGCATACAACTAGAAATCATGATACCATCTGAGTGATTGTGGATCGTTTGATAAAAGTGCTCATTTTCTGCCTATCCGAGAGGCCATCTGGTCATAAACGTTAGTGAACATTTTCATTAAGGAAGTTATAACAAAGCGTGGGGTGACGTTGTTGATCGTGTCCGACTAAGATACCCGCTTTACTTCGAGATTTTGGAAGAAGTTTCATGAAGCGATGAGAACAAGATTGAACATCAGCATGGCGTATCATCCTCAAATAGATGGGCAGTCCGAACGGACTATCCAAACCCTTGAGGATATACTATGTGCATGTGTGTTACACTTTGAAGGAAGTTGGGATGATCATCTTCACTTGGCGGAATTCTCTTACAACAACAGCTACCATTCGAGTATTGGTATGCCTCCGTTTGAGATGTTATATGGTAGGCGTTATAGAATGCTTGTATGTTGGGGAGAAATTGGTCAGAAGTAGATGAGTAGTTTAGAAGTGGTGCAAGAAACCTTTTCAAAGATTGATTAGA
This sequence comes from Bidens hawaiensis, assembly GCF_021521415.1. Lineage (NCBI taxonomy): Eukaryota > Viridiplantae > Streptophyta > Magnoliopsida > Asterales > Asteraceae > Bidens > Bidens hawaiensis. The sequence goes on from NW_027505823.1 coordinate 23,246, forward strand.
TTAAGGCAATGATGAAAACTGCTTAAGATCATCAGTAGTCATATACCGGTAAGCGGTAACGACCGACTGAGTTTAACGTTGGCGACAATGTGATTGTCAAGGTCTCGCCTTGGAATGGGATTATTCATTTTAGAAAGAGGGGTAAACTGAGTCCAAGGTACGCCAGATCGTTCAGAATAGTAGCTCGTGTAGGAGAAGTGGCTTATAGGCTAGATCTACCTGAGGATCCACAAGGAATCCACTCCACCTTCCATGTTTCCTATATGAGAAAGTGCTTAGCTGATGATACGTCTCACGTACCTCTTCTAGAAATTGAGGTAGAGGATCAGTTGAATTACATTGAGCAGCCTGTTGAGATAGTGGATCACATGGAAAAGCAACTTCGTCGCAAGATTATTCCCTTGGTAAAGGTGTTATGGAAACACCGAAGGGATTGGACGCTACTTGAGGAAGAGATGCGTAAGTTTTAACCTGATTTGTTTGTATAATAGATAGGTTTCGGGGACAAAACCTTTTAAAGGAGGGAAGACTGGTAACATCCGTAATTTAAGAATAATAAATAAAAGAAGTTTTTATATATTTTCCGTGTGTCGTTATTTAATACCGTTCAATATATTAATGGGACGGTGTGCTAGGATTAGGATTTAAGTAAGGATTTGAGAATGGTTGCAGGTGTAAGGTCCATAGGCTTAGAACATATAATCCATAAAACCCTAAACCTCCTTATTTATCTATCTTCATTCTCCAGACACATGTACACACTCTCTGTACATACACGAACACTCTCTTTCTTCCTTATTTCATTCAATATCTTAATATTTAAGTAAAGTTAATCCTTATTCAAGCAACAAAGAATCCCATCTAGGTTCACAAGTAGTTCAAGATCCAAAACAAAGACAAATCTATAAGGTATGTTTTAGATTAAATATTAGGTTTTTGTGGTAGTTTGTGTTAAGATTCCAAGATTTAAAGGAATCAGGACTTATCAGGCGAGAAAAGTGTGAACTTTGTGGTGAGAGAGTTAGTTGGGATGGACGGTTTGAGCAAATGGTGTTCGGGTCTTACCGAGCAAGGAATTGAAAGTTTTATAACCTGGAACTTGTCCTAATGTTAAAACGGGTTTATTAAGACGTGTAAAGTGGTGAGGAAAAGAACCCGAAACGAGTCGGGAAATGAACCGAGTCACCCAAGCTAGGTCGACTGAAATGGATTAATCCATTCGAGCCAACCTAAGTCGCCTCGGATGGAACATTCCATTCCAGCCGACATTAGTTGACTCGAATGGAACATTCCATTCGAGCCGAGCCGGGTCGACATAAATAGAATCCCATTCGAGCCAAAAGTTGATTTTTAAGTCAAACCCCCAAGTTTGTTAAAGGGTTCGTTAACTTCGAAGTTCAGTTCGCTAACTTATAAGTTTGGTTCGTTAACTTAGAAGTTTGGTTCGTTAACTTACAAGTTCGGGGTAGTTAGAATGAGGTGATTGATACTTGTAAATTTGTTAAACGGTTAGCCGTGATCAATGAAAAGAGGGGTGACCATAAACTCTAAAAGGAATCGACTCCAGGTTAGTTTCTAGCTCTTTTTCTCTGTGATGTTTTTGGGGGCTGCGCGCATACTCCTATGTGTTAGTTAATACACTTACCTTAAGTGGTAAATGTATGTTATATGAATGTTTCCGAATTGAATGATATCGATAGAGTAAGAGTATGTATGTTATTGTGTATGGATATATGTGTATGTGTGTGTGTGTATATAAATACATACATCCGTATAACTGAAGATATATAGAGTATGCATGAATGTATGGTAACGAATGTATAATCACTCGATGAGATATGTGTGGTTGTATGGCTATTCGTGAAAGAGGGACCAGACCCTAATAATATCTTAGACAGAAGGGACCAGACCCTAATAATATCTGAGATAGAAGGAACCAGCATCTACTAATATCTAAGATGTTAGAGACAGATAAGTATATGGTATAACGTATGAAATTGTGAAAGAAAGTATGCATGTATATATGAAGGAAAGGTTAGTAAGTTAAGTATGTAATATGTACCTTCGGATGCGTATAAGTAAGAATATGAATGTAATGTATGTTAACTGATTAACTATAACTCACTCAGCGTAGCTGACTTTTAGTATGCACACAGGTGAATAGAATGACACAGGTAGTTTGAGGAGGGACACGTGGCATTAAAGAGAAGACTGGATCTGAAGAAAGAAGACTCACGTGTCATTTTATGTTTATTGTTAAGACTTTTGTTCTGTTGTTTAAGACAAGTACTTGTTGGTTTGTAAGAATGGTTGACATTTATACTTCTGCAAAAAGTTTTAATTAACTCTGATTTTAGACCTGTGCTTATAAGTAAATCCAACATCGAATGTAGGGCACCCAGGCTTGGGGCCTTATACCCGAACATTTATCCAAGTTGGACATTTATTTATAATATAAAATCATCATGTATGAGTTTAGTACCCATTTATTAAAATAATATTTTTATCCAACCTTTTGGATTCGAACATGACACCCTTTTTCCCACATTCCTTCACGTGGCTTCCAATTTAGTTACTTGAAAGACACGTTCAAAATTTTGTCAACACAAAGGTTTGCGAATTCTCAATTTATAAACAATATTTTGAAACCTTAGTGTTTCAAAATATATTTCAAGTCAAAGCATTTTTTTGATAAATTATTTATATAAAACTACTTCGTCCTTTATCGGTACGAAGTCAACTTTCGTTTTAATTGTGAAAGCGTATAAATATAACATTTAAAATCCAAAGTGTGATCAATCATATTCACACAAAATCCTCTTCATATATAATCTCGAGTATAATTGTTTAGCGACTATTAAACCTCAATTCTTTACCATTTACCGACGGTATTTATTCCTCACTGTTCTAAAACAATGGTGAATACCTTTCAAACTCAACACTTTATTTCTTAAATAGATCATATTAGTTGTAAACGAGCAAAGAATATAACACTTGTATGACTACCTATATGATAACTCTATACCAAACTCGAAATACTCCCACTTTTACCCAGCGCGACTAGAAGTGAGGGGCGTCACCTCGATAGATCTACCAATATTTCTAAGTCCTTATTAATTTGGTTAACAATTATTTAAAGAAATTGATTCATCCCACTTTAACACGGTTTGTAAAATAAATTGTGTTCAAATGTAAACATATCTTTCCCCTAAAATAATTATAAAACATTAAACATATTTAAAAACGAGGGGCTTTAGGATAAACTCATCTTTGCCTCAGCACAAATAACACATACGAGGCAATACACAACAAGTTGATGTCAAGATGTTCATAACAGTCATCCAATGATAACTGGATTCTATGTTTAATACAAAGTATATTAATACATAAACATAGATACATATAGGATCATAACGTAACGTAACTCGTTTATTCTCACGTGTCTTATTTATCATAATTATAATTGTGACACCCGTCAAATTTGGTCAACGTCCGTACTACTATAAGGTTTAATTATGCAAACTTGTGTTAAAATACCTTTCCTTTTTATTAAATGTGTCGTCATTTAATCATTACGGGTTGAACAAAAGTCATTTTTGTATACCACACATGCTAGGTAATTATATGAATTATCGAAAAAAGAACACACGAAACAACCCGGAAAAATATGAATACGTAACATTATACAGACCAAGATAATTACACATCTAATTATAAAACATAAAGCATTTTATGTGTATAAAAAAAACAAAACAAAAGAGTATCTTTACTTGTATATAAAATAAATCCCATGTAATAATATATGATATCCAAAATAAAATCTATAAACTCTAAAGTCAAATAATTGGTTTCAAACACCTATCATCTCAAAAATCTTGTACTACACAAACTCCGTCACCCAAAAATCTTTCTTTTCCTCACCTATCAGTCAAAGCATCATCAAACCACACCAATTTTGAATTTCTTTTTATTACTTGACACCATACTAAATCCTTACTATTTCTTGTAATATTACAAAATATATGGCATGCATCTATAGTCTTTATATAGTACAAACATTTGAATATAGACACCAATAATTCACCAAGTTAGCATTTTCTTTCTTTTCCTCCTTGATTGTCAGCATATTCCTATCCTTTCACCCTTCCATTAATTTAATTTATCTCACTTTACCTCTACCTCTACATATTTTGTCTTGGGATATTAGCATAATACTCCACTCACACGTATATATATACACACACACTTATGAGACAAGAACAAGTTCAATCATTTCACACCCCTACTCTTTGTTTCTCATGACACTCAAACAACCAGGAACCCAGCCCACCTACTCCTTGTATTCACATATTCAATCTTCATCAGTCACTCAATCTTATCCATCAACATATGAAATTGTAAAAAGTTGAACCCATACATGCTTATATAACACTCTTATATACCAACTCAACAAACAAAGTGAAACACAAACATCCAACAACAAAGCTCGATCTTTATGCTTCTCCCTTGATTGCAATCGACCACTAAAGGCACACCCTCTGGTTCTTCTTGTTGGCTGCGGTACACCACCCTTAGTAGCCACCTTCACCGCCCTACACCGCCATCATCTTCACCTCTCCCCTCTCTTTCACTGTTAACCACCAAGACAACAGCACACCCTTCTCCTTCGGTTTCCAGCAACACCGTCCTCCACCCCTCTCCAACCGGCGCACCACCACCTGCCTAACATCACCAACGTCACTCCACCTCCAACGACACACTATCTCCACCATGGCACTTTCTTCATCGTATCACCACCACCACCCACCACCTTCACCGCCATAAACAACCACTACCCTACAACCTCTCTTTGCCTCCTCTCACCTTTCTCTCTATCTTGCCGTCTTTCTCTCTCTTCATACATCACCCGGAACCACCATTTTCGATCGCCAAACACCACTCGCCACTAGCGTACCACATGGTCGTAGCTCCAAACCCGACCCGAGACACATATACGATCCGCTATTAGACTCGAACCCGGTCCAAAACACTCTACGGTCTCTAAGCATAGACCAAACACATCCAACCCGATACCGGTTTTCCATCTAAAACAGGGAATAGGAACGTGAAGTTGTCGAGAGCCGAGCATGGTGAAGTGAAAACTAGTTCCTTATTTTCTTCATATCCTTACCACCATGTGAGAACCTACACCTTAAATCCTAATTTTAGAATTTATACTACTAAGATAGTGTTTATGCTTAAATCTCACCCAAAGAGTTAGACCTACCTTGTTTAAAAGTTAAGCTACGAACATAAACATATTTTATTTTTATGTAATTCTGAATGAAGTTGCTAGATTTTGAGATGCTATGTTAAAAAGTTGTCTAAAAAGGAAGAATATACAAACATAGCGGTTAAATATTCTTAAAACGTTAAATACTTTTATGTATAAATTGTGGCTTCTCTTGTAAAATAAATTAATAAATAACGATTTATAAAAGATTTTGAATAATCTTGGTTGGTGAAAGAAATGGAAAATATAGATATTTGGAAAGATTATAAAAGTTTTAATAGAATATTGGTATTTTTAAGTGAATGACATAATATGTGTATACTTGATGAAATATAAACATATTTATTGGACATGAAAAATATAGTTTTTAAAGTTGTAGTGTTGGACGAATACATTTTGAAAGATTGTATACGGTTTTGAATACGAAAATAAGCGTATTTTGAAGTTATAGACATGCTTTAGTTGTCAAAAGCGTGCACTCTATAATTTTTAATGGCTCATTACGAGATTATTAAAAGTAATGTGAACTTATATATTTTTACAAAGTATAAATTTTCGATTCTTTGAGTAAGTTATGTAACGGATACATTTAAAACGTATGAAAGATAATACATATCGCAACTAATCGACCAACGATGTCAGTTTGGAGGTTACAAAAGAATGTGTATATATATATATATATATATTTACAAATTTTTTAAAAATACTGTCTAGTAAAGGAATAATTTTTACAAAATAAATATATAAATTGTTTATATATTTATTTATTGACCAAAGCGTTCCATTGGGAATAAAACGAGAATATAGGAAACAGACACGAGTAAACATAAGCTGAAAACGATACTTTATATATATATATATATATATATATATATATATATTATTTGAAACAATAAGTATGTGTGAATAAAGGGTTGTCACCAAATTAACGAACTAAACGAATCTAACTAATTAGGTGAGTGGTTTACATAAACTGATATACACTTTGGAGATTATGCCCCTAGAACTTAAAATGTGCTTATACATGTTAGGACATTAATAGGCTGATTTAGAGACGAGGCTTTGCATTCATTGTTGTTACAAATTCTCGCTCACCAGGTGAGTTTCACTGCCCCCTCTATATGCTTTTTACTGCTTTTGTAACTCTAGGGGGAGAAACATACTCAAACATATTTTTATACAATCACCGGACCATATTATACTTGAAATATATTATAGCCATGTTTTATGCAATATAACTAAGTTTTATGCGAACACAAGACTACAAAATACTGATCATTCATTGGGATTGGAAGATCATTCACTTGGGATCGAAAGATCATACACTCAGATGAAAGATCATTCTTTAGGGATCAAAATGTAATTCACTTACGGATCGTAGGATCATTCTCCAAGGGATCATCGATCATTCACAATTTAACCACTAGCTATGGCTTAGCATAATATTATAAGAATAGGACTAATGAGATGAGTCCTTGATCATGGTTGGCCACTCAAATCACCGATACACATTATCAAGCAAGGCACATAAAAGTATTTGGAATATATGATTTATAGGTCAGGTGTTGGAGATAGGCTCAAATAATAAGATACTTGTAGTTCAAGCTACATGTATGAGAATTGAATCCTATTTATATGCAAGATCGTTACTGTATTGAAGTTTTTTTTGGGAAACGATTACTTGTTACAACCCCTAAATTATTACTGTTACTGATCATTATTAAGGGAAAACGCTTTCTAAATATGGTCTTTGGAATATCCATGATATTTTTATGAAAGACGTATTTCTATTTACGAACAAAGAATTCCTATTAACGTTTTCAACAAGAATGTTTTTTGTGAACATGTAAACCTTTTTATTGTTTTCTAGGAAAACTATTTTACATTACGACTATAAAACTTGTGAACTCACCAACATTATGTTGACGTTTTCGAGTATGTTTTTATGTTAAAACTGAAGTTGTGGAATATAAGTAGGGACCCACATGCATCGTAGGATATCATCTTTTGAAGGATATCATCGTTATAACTTAAAATATTTTGAAATCTTATTATGTATTTCGATTAATGCATGTTGTGTAAACGTTTTAAACAATTGGTATCCTATATAGATTTGTGTTTGCAATAATCATATGCTTACGGTATACATGACGTCACGCGCCCGAGCTTCCGTCTTGACGGGGTGTGACAATAATAATTAAATTATAAACTTCTATTGCTTTAGAAAATCATAACTGAATTGAATGTTTCCAAATATTCTAAAATCATTTGAATAACTTCTAGTATATTTTTTTCGAAACTAAAGTTGGAGGTTATTTAATAAAAATTATTGGTTTAAAACAAATATAATATTCTTTTATTAATAAATTATCCGGAAAAAAATATTTTAGTCCAAACATTGTCTATATATTTTTTATAAACTAAAAACGCACAAACTCATCCAAGTCTTGGTTGTATCATTTTTAACACGCATGGTCATTAATTATATTAGTTATTCACTTTTATGCAATCATTTTTGACGCTCGATCGTAAGCTAACTACCGTTAAATAATCATTAAACATATTTTAATAGTCCAAATTAATCTCAATAACTCTATTTATATCAATTTATCACAATATAACTTTATCAAAACTTAAGAGATAAAAGTTATACCCTCTCCTGGCAGTTCAAGCCTAGAAATTTGTTCAAAACCCGCATGCAATGCAATCCGAATATACCAGCACATTCATTTTTGTGTCACGAACTTTTCTCCGATCTCGGATCATCTGTACGACACCTCTAAACCTACATGCAACTCGTTTTAAGAAACTATTATCGTTCCAGAATCTGACTAGTAAATTATGAAACTTATAACTCACCATCCAGACATATGATAATTGATTTCATCAGTCGAATCAATTATTTATGTGTTAGGAAGGTTCACCAAAAATTTCAGCTCGATCCAACGGTTGGATTTCCAAGAATCTGTGTTTCTTTATATTTGAGTTTTTAGAATCCGCCTAGTAAACTGAACATAAAAACAGGTCTAGAAACCCAAATTAATACTCTGATCCTCATCTCCACCATTCAAAATGATTATCTATGAGTTATGAACCTTCTGTATAAAAATCAAGATGATCGAACCGTATATCTTCCATACCAACATGATCTTTGAAAGCACGCAAATCTAGAAGAAGTTGTCCAAATTTTAAAACGTCATTTCAACAAACTTAAGCTCAAAATTAGGACAATCAGAACTTACCATTGCTTTCAAGTCATCGATAAATGGTTCCGGGTAGAATATAGGCTCCGGCCACCACCGGACCACCACCGGCCGCCACCACCATGGCCGGAATTCTCTCTCTCTCTCTCTCTCTCTCTCTCTCTCTCTGCATTTCTTAATTATGAAAACAAGTTTGGAGTGACCCGCTATTTATGGTGGTTGTTTTCCTGCGGTCTCCGTTCCCGTGTTGGCTCTTGCTTCAATGAACCCACTACTTCAAGTGACGTTATATTTTTCATATATTATTTGTCAAGTTATTTATATCGGTTTCGACCCAAGTTGTCTCGTTAATTTATTTTTCAAAATAAATTTTTGTTGGTCCTTTAGAAGGTGTCGGCTCTATAATAACCCAAAATACTTAAAAATATAGAGATGTTGCTTTATCTAAAAAAAAAAATTCATTTAAGCTTGTTATCTCAATTTGAATAGTTTTTTCCAAATAATAAATCTCATTTATTTTGACAGTATTTATTTTACATATTTTTCGGTACGTGTACTTTTAACGAGCGTGTTCGAAAATACTGATTTGAATTTTTTCGCTTCGTTATAACTCAGAACTGAGTCACGGTTCACCTACATTCTAGGTTTTCAATCCTCTACAATATTCAAATGGATTCATCCAAGGATATTTTCTCGAATATCGGGTTGGATATTTCCACGTTTAACCAAAAATGTTTGTTTCTCCATAACTTATCCCCAAAATTCCTCTATTCGATCTGACTTCGCACGTGTTTTCCATTGAATATATTTCCTTTATTCTTAGAATAAATTAATATTATTCACTTACGAGTCTTAAATCTCACATAATCCAGTTTAAACAATCTTAATCTTGATTATGGAATATAATAAATCATTTTATTTTACGGGTTACCACAATTGTGGTAGCGATGCGTCATTAGATGAGGAGGTCCAGCAAATGGGAAAAAGAAATGGATATATTAAGGGAGTTTTAAGACAAGTGTGGAACACCAATTTTTAAACTTCACCACTGCCGATGCTATGACCATCGATTGGCGGCAACAAACTCAAGATGTTAAGTAGCTACGTTGACAACCTTCCCACCGGGTATATAATAATAATAATAATGTGACATCTGTGATAAAATCAAGTATGCCTTAGTAAGTGTGTATCGAATAAAAGCGATTAACTGCTTATTGTGTAACAAATAAACGAGTAACCGAACGGGTCTGGTTATTGTAACATTCGTAAATTTTTGAACCTGAAAAACCGACTCGTTTAAACTTTTTTTTTGTTGTCTATTCGGATCCGCGGTAATTAAATGGAAATAAAAAATAGTAATAATAAATTTTTTTTATTTAGTTTCATTTTGTGTATTCGAGTTTTATTATTTTGTTAAAAGAATATTATTAGTTTTATAAAGATAGGGTGGAATTGTAATTAATTGATTGTTAAAATAGAGGGACCATTTTTGCCAAGCCTTGAAACTTGATTTAATCTTCTCCTTCATATCACACGTACATGTCCTTTTAATCCGGCCACCATACGCTATTCCTGGCGACGTGGTTTAATCTAAATCAAGGCAATGAATCAATCTTCAAACTTACCAAATGACTCGTACGCGCAAACCGCAAATCACGCGACCTTAATTACATAATTAGAGACTGATATTGTTGCCTATTCAAGTTTAAACAACCGACCGGCATTCCCGGAGATGCCATTTATTGTTTTCATGTTATAATCCCTATAAAAGTCGATGCCTCGCCTCGTATTCGAGCACACGACATCGAATAACTTTTTCTTCACTCAATCTTGCGTCCTCTGTTCTCTTTTAGTCGCCGCCGCCGCGGCGAACGAACTTTGACCGAGCTCTGCAAGTCATTTATAAGAGTATCGTTCGAGGTAAGTAAATACCTTTTTGTTCGTTTTGTGTACCAATCCAAAGCCCAGACGTTTAGACTGTCAACAGTGTTCTTATAAGCTCGAATTTATGATTTGAAATTGGGATTTGCTTTCATGGATTAAATGTGGAATACAACGAAGTGGTTTAAAAAGAAAATATTTGCTTTTTCTCATCTTTTGTTTTGCTATAATAAAAAAAAATATATCATATATTTGGGTTATCAATCCAAAACGAAAGGAACCGGTTAAAGAATTTGTTTTGAGAATCTTTAGTCATATTTTCTTGATGAATGGATAAATATATATATATTTTTTTCAAATATTATATTGTATCATGTGTTCATTTGTTTCCAACTTTATTTCAGTTTTTTTATGACTTTGTTGGTTAGTGCTATTATTATTATTATTATCAAATTAAATATTGTTCTTTTGATAAATAAACCGAACTAGTAATCGATTAAGTATTTATAATGGTTGTTCGTTTATAATTTCATACAAATAAAATATCTTATTTTGACTACATATTTTGTTTACCAATAACACGAACACCAAATAATAATAATAATAATAATATTAGTTTAAACCCAAAAAGTCTCCAAATTTCTGTTAAACCGATTAATAACCTTATGTAGCGTTGCATTATATTTTGTTTGTTTATACTCTCTAGTTATATTTTACACATAGTAAACGTAATAATATCATTAAGTAAATAATTAATAAATAGAATAATCTAAACCCTAAAAGGTCCAAATCTTTCAACCCGATTATAAACCGCAATATTAAAAACTAAACTGATAAATTTTCTAATAACAAACTTGTACTTAGAACCCTATCGAACCCCAATTCCGTCATAAGACTAATTATTATTATTTCATTAATTAATTAATATTATCTTAATAACTTGGAACTTTTGTCGACGTATTCCAAGAAGCTTGACCGTTTCTATCCGAATTCTTATTGACATCTCGTCTTGGTTAATCTACTCTTTAAGGTGAGTTTACATACCTCCTTTTTTTATCTTTTATATTTTGGGGGTAATATGTATACCTTATCAACTTTACTCATGTTTTATTTTTTCATCTATTGAAAGCACAATTCAATTTATGTCTATGTGTGATTAATGCATGCTTTATGATTATGCTCTATGTGCTTAAGTGTTTATTTTATGTTTGGTGGTTGGTATCTCATCCTCATCTATTCTCATCTAGTATGATCATACACTTACCCAAGTACATTGATTTTGTATCAATAGAAACGGGTACACATCTATTTAGTTGTTTACACTTTCATAAGTGTTGTAATGCTCACCATATACATATGAATTGTGATTTACCTATATATACATACAACTAAAACTTAAGTATTCTCACCAACATTCGTGTTGACAAACTTTATTTTTAGACATGTTACAGGTTTAAGTATTTGATATATTCAAGATCGAAGATAGTTAGTTGAACTCAGGATATTTATTCAAATTACAAGTTATGATGTGTTTACTTATTGAATTTGTGTACTTGTTTAATGCTAATGAGGTTAAATAATTGTCGCTTTAATTAGTGTCTTTTGAGCTACTGTCCAATCAATTCGTTATGCCCTGGCATATTCCGCCTTTGGTCGGGGTGTGACAGATTGGTATCAGAGCCGAAAGCTATGAGATAGGTGGTTAGATATAACGACCTAGTAGCATGCTTAGGGTCCCTATACGTGATATGCCTTTACCTGTTTGCACCCTAATATATATGATTGATTGCGGTAGCTTAAATATTATTTAGTGATTTGATATTACTCTTGTACACAAAGCACACACAACTCCGAGGCTACGCTTAACTCTCAAAATTTTTTTTTTCAAAACCCTAGTTATTTTAAAAAAATTGGGAAATTCCTTAAGAATTTCCACCATTTTTACTCCCCTCTCCTTGAGAATGATTCGTGTAACGGATACGTAAAAACTGTAAGGGGGGCATACCTGTACACCGATCCCTTGACACTAAGGCTTGCGAGCCTAAGGAAGTGCAATGCGCATAAATCTCGATCAGCCGTGAGACCTGGTTACCTTCCTGGAGGGTGAGGTGTGAGTGTGAAACTTGTTAAACCAAAGCGTATCACACCAAACGTTCACAAATCTACTACCCTCATTGTATCAATCGTGGTCATGTGACGATCACATCATTAAATCATAACCGAATTCACGGTGATACGTGGCTAAACTCGGTTCTTCCCTATGATATTTTAGTTGAAAGGATAAGTGGGAAAATCCATGGTGATACATGGATACTCCAACCATTCATCTTGACGCCCTCATCTCGATTTCAATCAATTTTAAATATTTTATTGGAAAATTTAGCCATGGTGATACATGGATATTTCAACGATAAATTTTTTTTTTTGTTTAAATTTTTGATTTCATTATGAATGAGTATTTTCATGTACATCTCAACCCATCGCTTAAATCTTATTGTTTTATTTAATTATCAATTTTATCAATACTTCAAGTTAAGGCTAATAAAAAATTTCATTTTGTACCCTCATGAATTCAAACAAAAAAAAAACAAAAGAAAAAAAAAACTCGAAAATTTTGCAATTTATCCCAAAAGTTAATAAATTTTTCAAAATTTCGTCCTTGTAGCATGTCTTCCTCCTGCCTCATCAACCGTAACCGTCGCACCGACAACTCTGGCCGCAGTATGTCGTCTCGCATTACGAAGGGAATCGTGGAAGCCTTCCCAATACGCATCTCTCAACTCCAAACTATGAATGCCACTGCCAATGCTTCCGTAAGCCAAAACCCAACTGTTTGCTCAATCAAGCAATTTAAGAACGCTAACCCGACCGACTACTTTGGAACCGATGGTGCTACAACCCTTCTTCAATGGTTTGAGCACATGGAAAGTGTGTTCCTCCACTGTGCATGCCCGGAAGACAAAAAGACCATATACGCCTCAAGCATTTTCAAATTGAGTGACCTTACTTGGTGGAATAGCAAAAAGAAACCCCTTGGGGCTGAGGTTGCCATGGCCTTGCCATGGGAGACCTTAAGGAACTCATGCTCAAGGAATTTTACCCGAAATATGAACTCTAAAAGTTAGAAGAAGATTTTTGGAATTTAAAAGAAGGTGGTGACAATGTGTCCTACAACGACCAATTCCACGAAATGAGCCTCCTCATTCCGCACATGGTCACTCCCTTGGAGCGTGCCATTGACAAGTACATCACGGGTTTACCGATGCAAATCTAAGATTCCGTACTAAGTCGAGACCCGAAGAAACTTCACGATGCCATTACCCTAGCCAATACCCTATCCGAGAACCACGTTAAGGCCGGGACCTTGACGCGGAAGAAATCCAAAGAGCCCAAAGATAAGCCCACTTCCGAGCCCACCAAAGAATCCAAGACCGAATCCTCTAAGCCCAAATCCTCTAAACACAACAACAAGAACAACTCATCCCATTACCGCAAAACAAAAGAAAGTCAGATTTCCAAAATTATGTCTTGGCCTAATCTCAAGCCCAACAAGCTCAACCCACCAAGAATCCCTACATAGGACCCCACCCTTTATGTGATACTTGTAAATTCCACCATTCGCCTAACCTCAAGTGTCGTCAATGCACTCATTGCGGTCGTTTTGGTCACCTCTTTACCACATGTCGCGAACTCAGCCAACCCATGATTCAACCATTTACCTCACCCCTTACCCAACCCCAAGCTTTATCTTATGCTCAACCGTTTACCCAAGCACCCCCAAATATTAGAGCCCGCTACCATTGTGGAGATCCTAGCCATTTCCATAATGCATGCCCAAGATTCGTACACATGAACCAAATTCAATCTTACCCAAATCATGCCACTCAATATCAAGCTTATCAAGCCCAAGTTTATCCAACCCATTTTACCCAAGCCCAATTCAACCAAGCCCATGTAAAACAACCTCAACCAATCCAAGCCCAACCCATTCGAGCAATTCAAGCCCAACCTATTCCCAATACCTAAGCCAACCAAAACCCAACCAACCAACCTCAAGTTCAACAAGTTGCTCAAGGCGCTCAAGGACAAGTGTGTTACATAAACGGTTCCAAAGTCTAAGCCTCACCTTTCAAGAATACATTATACACAAGAGATGCTTATTTTATCGATTTCTTTTTGTTTTAAACCTAGTGTAATGACTTAATCTCAAGTTCTGTTATGAATAATTAAATAAAATTTTGTTATGTATGAGATGGTTATTTATAGTTGAATTCAATTTCTCACCTATTCCTATTATATCGTTTATTGCACTATTTATTGTTACACAAGTTATTATCACATTTCAAGTGGTCTATGACCGGTTATTTACCGGGACTATGAGCATGGTGATGTGCATGGTTATCTAATAGTGCCATATTTGTATCATGAACTATCTATGACCAATTTTCTACAAACGGTTTGTTTTGAAAATTGGGACTATGAACAAGTGTTGTTCATAGTTATCTAATAGGAGTTGAATGTACAAACTTTATTTCGATATTTATATATATGACTACCCAAATTCCCCAAAACTCACCTCACTCTCATGATATTTTTTTTTCTCATCCATATTCATAATCTTCTAGCCTCATCTATTATTATATTTTCTTAATCATGTGATTTGTTTGTGAATCTATTTATGTGGATATTTATTCATGAATTTTGTTTTCATCTCAAGTATTATTACACATTGAATGAGTAAAATTATTCATTTAATTTCAAAGTTTCCTCCATCTATTTATTTCATTTTCTTGTTATTACTTATGATGATTAACTTCAATCATTCCTTATATTTTGCAAAGTTGTTACTAGTTATTTATGATCATCAAGTTTCACCAATTTATTTAGTTTCAATTGTCTTGAGCAATTAATTCCATTTAAATTTTGATTTAAAAAGTTTTCTTTTACCTTGTTTTCGAACCCACACAACGGGACGAACTATGTGCATCATGCGGCAATCTAAATAATTATGAGTGCACGCATAATTATCAAAATCCTCGCATTAGACTCATAGTGAATACGGTTGTGTGTCATAACTCAGAATCTAGGGTGATTTCGGGAAATGGTACAAGTATCGATGTGATAAGGGCATGGTGGATACGCTGCTGATACATCCTATATATAAGTGTCCTTATCATATTTTTCATTTGTAGCATTATCCGAGTCACTTGAAAATCTGTGTTATTTTTAAATCTAAAAAAAAAGATTTTCCTCTTGACACTTACTTTCTTTCTTTATGTTACGGTTTTTCTTTAATTTCGGGACGAAATTTCCAAAAAGTTGTGAATACTGTAACATTCGTAAATTTTTGAACCTGGAAACCAGACCCGTTTTAACTTTTTTTTTTGTTGTCTATTAGGATCCGCGGTAATAATGGAAATAAAAAATAATAATAATAAATTTTTTTTTATTCAGTTTCATTTTGTGTATTCGAGTTTTATTATTTTGTTAAAAGAATATTATTAGTTTTATAAAGATAGGGGGGAATTGTAATTAATTGATTGTTAAAATAGAGGGACCATTTCTGCCAAGCCTTGAAACTGGATTTAATCTTCTCCTTCATATCACACGTACATGTCCTTTTAATCCGGCCACCATCCGCTATTCCCGACGATGTGGCTTAATCTAAATCAAGGCAATGAATCAATCTTCAAAATTACCAAATGACTCATACGCGCAAACCGCAAATCACGCGACATTAATTACACAATTAGAGACTGATATTGTTGCCTATTCAAGTTTAAACAACCGACCGGCATTCCCGGATATGCCATTTATTGTTTTCATGTTATAATCCCTATAAAAGTTGATGCCTCGCCTCGTATTTGAGCACACGACATCGCATAACTTTTTCTTCACTCAATCTTGCCTCTACTGTTCTCTTTTGGGCTAAATATAGCATATAAAATGATTTTTTAATATATTAATTAATCAGTAAATAATTCCAGAAATATTTTTATAAAAATCTACATATTTGAATTGATAAGTGTCTAAATTTTCATGATCTAATGATTAACGGATCATTAGCTATGATAATTTAAAAATTAAACAAATTCAATTCTAACGAAAACCGACAAGTTCGTTATTAACGAACCTGTTGGAATATCAGAACATCTAGAATGATCAAAAAGCATATTTCTGGATTGATTATGTAAAGACGAACTTTAGATGAGAAATCCGGACAATTTGGATAGATTGTGCGCATTTTTCTCCAACTCAAACTGAATAAACGGAAACGAGCCCTGCGACGAATCTAGACCCCTAATACGTGATCTTTCTTTATAACTTAATCATTTTATTAACCAACATGTTTACCCAAGTTTACTTCCCCATAACTGTTTTCCATATGCAAAATGAGCAACTTGGCCCAATTGGTGAAACGGGGAAACTGAGCCAAGTTCGATTTTAAACATCAGACATTGAACAACATCACAATCTAAACCTACTGACACTTTCTGGGTGGTTCTGCCACACCCAGACTAGATATACAGCCCATTTTAGTGTAAATATTATAATAATACTAAAATATTAATATTATTATAATATTAACTATAGGGACTAAGTGATAGCAAGAGAAACGGACCCTGAGCTGGCCTCGCACAGAGTGCTTACAAAACAGTGAGTTTCATGACCCCTCATTTCAAACTGTTTACGAACTTTTTGTGGTGAAAAGCATATTTATATACGTTATCTACCTAGAAACTGTTCAGGTTATGAATTGTCTGAACATTTACATACAAAAAGTCCTTATAAACATAATGAAATTACACGTGACAACACAGTTATACAAATATGTTGTGTACTGTTAAACATAACAAGATGGGTGAATAACATGGTTTGTAATGGCCATGGGTGAATAACGTGGTTTGTAAAGGCTATGGGGAATAACGTGGTCTGTGATGACCATGAGGCTATTGTGGGCGGAAGAGGGAGGGGGGGGGGGGGCACAATAGTACCTAACTAAAGTTGAGTATGGCCTATGAGCCAAGTTCTGCTGCAACTTAACAAACTAAAGTTGAGTATGGCCTATGAGCCAAGTTCTGCTGCAACTAAACAAACTAACTTGATTATGATATGAATGTTAAGAAAATAATGTGAGTATGCATATTGTGGGAGGATGGGGAGCCACAGTGTTTGGTGATACGTGATAAATACTATATGTGTATGTGTGTCTACATACATGCTATGTGAATAGGCGTAGGAAATGCTATGTGTAGAAAATACTAATTTTTTGTGTGTACACTGTGTAATGTTTGAGTTTACATGGAATCATTGTGGGCGGAAGTGGGGCCACATCGGTTGATTTTATGTGGAACCGTTGTGGGCGGAAGGGGGGGCCACGGTGGTTGATTTAACACGGAATTTAGAAATGCGTAGTACGAGCAAACAATCACGATTTCAACGTAATTTCGAATTTATATTATAAATTACATGCATGCATTTTTACACATAGAGACATAGCTGTACTTATATTCAAACATAAATATATTTTTATATACGCACGTACATGCAACTATGACAGTGTGGTACGTAGAACTGATTTCGTTAAAAATTTATGAAACTCACAAACTATTCGTAGTTAACCGTTTTTAAACATGCTTTTCAGGTAATCAGAAAGGTGGAATAGATTGCTTATGTGTTTCGTGTTTGGATTGTGATCGATGCTGTGAGCATAAGTTAGAAGTAAAGTAGTTGAAAAGCTAGTTTGGATTGTATCACCTAGTCTGTAAAAGATGTTAGAATGATGTAATATATTGTAAATTAGTTAGTAATGTTTCTTTATGAACAATATATTTGATAACAGTTGTATCTGTTACATTTCCGTTTTACGCTTACGCAAATCGCTCAATGGGGTGTGATAGAAGTTGGTATCAGAGCCATTGGTTTTAAAGGATTAGGTTATCCTTTAGGATACCTGTAATATAACCGCAGGGTCGATTATATCTGGGAAACTTAATAATGAGTAACGATAGATACTGATGGATGCCGGGATGAACTCGTAGGGCAAGTGAGTTATTATGGTCTAGAACACAATAATAGACTTTCCTGTACGAGGGAATTCGCGGAGAAGTTGCTGGACATACAGATAGGTAAAAATGGCAACATACGTGTATAAATGTGCTGTGGAGTATATATGTAACATGCATACATGTTTAGTTGAAACAAGGTGTATGGATACGTTTACGTACGGTGCTATCGATAACACCAATTCTTATCATAACGAATATTATATTCGATTATAATCAATATTAATTCTTTTTATCATTAAAATTTTAATTTATTAAAACTATTACTATATTTTACCATAATTAATATTATACATGACCATAACAAATAAAACATTTTATTTTGCCCTAATTAATATTATCCTTTACGCTGATTAAAGTTATCAGAAAATGTTATTTTATGACTAATTGTTGCACCGAAAGTTATTGAGATCCGGTAGCCTTATGTCGGACGAAGAACTGTTGTTGCCCATAAAACAAGAATTCTAATAATGTTCTATCGAGTCCGAAATGAATCCTAATGCATGACAGAATCACCGATCGGGCGTGGTATATAAGGTCGAGGAATGAACTACAAGGGGTTTGATCTACATATACTCGATAAGGGATATAGTAATTCCAAGTTCGGACCAAATCTTTATTTCACGAACCTATTTTCTAACAGTAAATTGAACTGCTTTTCGATCGTCTTCCCACTTTTGTTTTTCGAAAACAAACACTATTCCTAGGAAAGTACCTAGTGATGAGTCCGATTTTTCAAATTATAAATATAATAACTACTTTATTGAGTCCCCAATTCTATAAAACCGTAACTAACAGTACATATAATATACTAACGATATTTCAAAAAAAAAAAGAAATATTAATAATAATAATTTCCTTTGCATATCACCAGTACAACTAACTCTGATGAACCTCCTTAACTAGCAAACTCTTCGAACCATCTATGTACGAGAACCTCCGATCTCTCTTATAATTTTTGCTATTCCAATTGGTTATTATAGAAGAGAAACCTTATGCTCACGAATCGATGATGTGCCTGACTGGAATGGGACATAGTTACCCCTAACCAGTAAACTACCACTTTTAGTAGACTCAGCATACTTGCGTGTACCGTATGACCTGACGAAGGAATATATTCTATAGTTATATTTAACAACCTCTAAGGGTCTAGTGGAATATACGAGTGCATTCCTATTATAACATACTGATTAAACACATAACGACTAGATGCCTACATATGGGAGAGACTAGACAAAAACAATTACCCAATGAGGGGTTCGTACCGAGACAATTGTTGTGCTAGTGTGAACCGTGCATGATTATATAATGTATACTTGGATAGATAAGGATAGTACGATATTGTTGTGTATAGCCTTCGATACTCCATGCAAGCATCTAATAGTGGGTGCTATGCTGATATGGAGGACTACTTTGGCCTTTCGTTACAATACTGACCCTTACAGGGTTAAAATTTCTTGTCACTTGGTGGCAACTTTTGATATATACATACAGACAATGGCCTTTGTTAGGCTAAATCAATATGCTATCCTTGATATATAGACACATAGACAAAGATGTGTAATACATATGTGCTATTTAAAATGCCTGATTACTTGCTAATGTGATTTATTTTGTGATGAGTTATGCAACGAACTATTATTAGTTACGGTATAATTGGTTATCATTATAGAATGGCCCCGGAGAAAACAAACATATTATTTGAGGCAGTGGTGGCCGAGATAATTGTTCGGTAACTGTAGACAATAATTCTGACAATAGCAGCATGATTCGTTGCTGACATTAACATAGCAATAAACACAAATCAAATGTCGAACATTAATACGGCCACGGATACGATTTCTCCGCCCAATACTGATGCGGTTACAAATTTTATTCTCCCAACAGATACTAACATTGTCACGAATAATACTCCCCCACTGGACACTAATGTTACTATCAATATTAATAAATCCCCCCACTAAATGCCATTGGAAACGAAAATCTCCTATCGAACATGAATACTGGTCGTAACAACCGTGATCCTTCACGACGGGAATATTCATTTAAACAACTTATGACGTACTAAAAGAGTAAATGGGTTAGTAAAAGGAATCGAAGCGATAAAATCTGTTATCAATACCAAAATTTGATCATCACATATGTGATAGATAACAATTGTACAAATTCGGGAACAAGAGGCAACCAACCGTATGACTTGGACAAAACTTAAAACCCTTTTATTAAAACATTTTCCTCCAGTGAATGAAACCTAAAAATTTGAACACGAACCCGAGAAATTGAAAATGAAAGGTGCGGACAAATTGGAATACACAAAATCTGTTAACGATCTGGCTCGAATGGTGCCATGGTTAGTAGCCCAGAAATAAGGAAATTAGTTAATCCAGTTAACCACTAAACCTTTGAGAATGCCATGACACAAGCCGGTGTGGTAGCTTTTGATTTGGTCAGAAATAGTTTGTTGAGTATGCCCGGGGAAGCATCTAACACAAAGCGAGCCAATCGTGAATCAAGGGTACAAGAGATACAACCAACTAAACGTGCATACCCTACAACTTAAACCGATACTTTGATCACGAACAATATACAATGAACTTTTGTCAAAGTGTGGGATGTGTAATTATTATCACTTAAGAGAATGTCGAACAAAGGTATGTCATAAAAGCGGGAAAGCTTTACACTGTGCCCATAACTGTAGAACTATTATGAACATTATAAACCAACCAACCCAACTTTAGTAATCACAACTACCTCGACCCTAACCGATCCGACAACAACCAACTCACCAAAACCAAACCATAATAAGCCATTATGCTTGCTATGAGTGTAGCAATATAGGGCATGTCAAGAAAGACTGCCCTGGTTTGAATTAAGTTGCAATGAGAAGACAAAATCAAGAGCCAGCATCAATGTCCATCCCAAGTAGAGGTCGCGTATTGTGATTAAATCAGATAATGTAAGCGCAGTAACGGGTACATTATGAGTCTAGTATACTTTAGTTTTATTTAATGCGGACAATGATAGAGGTATCGTTTCTACAAATCTTTACCTTGGAAAAATATACTGGGTAGTAAAATAATAAATTATTATATTATAGAACCCATTAAAGGTAAAACTATAACCGTTAAACATACTGTTCAAAACTGCCCTCTCAACCTTCACAACTAGCTATTCCCTGTCAATGCATTCCCGGTGGAAAGTGAAGAGCTATTATGTAATAGTTAGCATGGACTAATTAATTAAGTTCGAACGAAAGTTATATATGGAGATGGAACTGTTATACTACCTCTTTCAGATAGAGAAGTGATTCAGTATACTGAACAAAACCTAGTACCCTGATGCCTTTCGTATACCCGTCTTAAATTATATATAATAACAGTTACATCAAAGATTCATGTAGACCCTAGTGGAATAAACACTTTTCCAGCATTACCAAAATTTATCCTCCTAATTCAAAAAGGACTGAGGTTATGAATGAAAGTGAATCAAAGTAATAGCATATACCCCATCAATAACTAAACACGGATGAGAAGAACTATGCTATTCGTAACCGAAAATATGGAACGCTTGTTTTTATACCCAAGATCTGGGGGCATTACTTGTATACTACTAACGGTATGAGTTACACAACCGTAAAGACCTACGAGTTATATGTAATCAAACAAGCTAAATAAGAGGAAATTTAAATTGGACGGAATTGTTAAACAATCATGACTGTGAAAATTGATGAAATATCTTACTACAAGAACCGAAACTTAAAGTTTAATATTTTATAGCCTCAATGACTGGGTGATGGATGAAAAAAGTCAGTCCAAAAGTTCTCTTAGACCGAATATTAGTGCAAGATGCAAGATGTAAGGGAAATTTATGGGTAAATCGGTATGAGAAAGATTATAGTCTATTTGTGTTGTAAAGGTGTACTCTGTATTAAGTTTAGGCAGAATGTCAAAAACCTTCGGGAATGTTACAATACCAAGGGTGAGGGGAACGAATTACAGTGGACCTCTTAACACATGCTCCTAAAACATCTCGAGAAAGCAACGCAATCTGTATAATAATTCAATAGCTGACCCAATCCGCATACTTCCTAAAGATCTGCATCAACTGCACACCTAAAAAACCTACCTTAATCGTATCCCGGCGTAGGGATCTCATTTTTGATATTTCAGATCGAGAAAACCACTTCACGTATTATTCTTGGTGGGTTGTGTATGAGACTTTAGATCCCGAATCGACCTGAGCATGGTTTGTAGTCCTCTAACAAATAATCACTATTCAAATATTAGAAGAAAGTGAGACCAGTAATTTCAATACTCGTACACTAACAATTATCGTAATAGTATACAAGAGACTGTATACTACATATACGAGCAAGAATATAAACCGCCACCTTATTAAGTTGAAAACTGACGACACCCAAAATACAAAATCCGAATTGATCTCGGGAATCATAAATAAAGCTTGTAATATTAATAGGAAACTGAAAGCCGCCTGAGGCTAGTAAGAGAACTATACCAACATACATGGAGGCTGTTAATTTTTGAAAACTATTAGTCGAGTTGAAGAAAATGATGACCTAACTCTAAAATACATAGAACTGTTCAAAATTGCCTCGAAAGTTAACCCCGTAGCATATTAAACAAAATTATTTCACTCCCAATATTTTATATGTACCAAAACAAACAAGTGCCTTGTTGTTAAGGCGGAAATTAGTTTCACCTGAAAACATACATACAACTGAACCTTATAAAGGAACTCGTGGAAAGGTTGGACAAAAAAAAATCAAACAGTTACAACGCAACAAATTTAACTATTAAAGTTCGATAGAATCCATAACGGGGAATCAAACACGTTTGGAAGCAGAAAGAACGAATTCCGAAGCAAATACTTATAACTTTTCCCTAAAGGGGCGTAATTAGCATATTGAACTTCAGGGACGAAATTTCTTAACGGGGGGAGAATGTAACATCTATGATAAACTCGGGTATGCCTTAGTAATTGTTTATCGAATAAGCGATTAACCGCTTATTGCGTAACGAATAAATAGTAACCGAACGGGTCTGGTTATGACCCAGATATCCCAGAGGGGCATCTATAAGTGATATACGGTTAATATAAGCCAACATATTGATATTATGGCCTCAGTACAATAGCAAACCAGTTAAACGAAAACATACACGTTTAACTACCCTCTATGATTTTAAACGCGAAAGATAGTTACGAAACAAGCGTTGTATCAACCGTTAAGCCGAAAAAGACTTACAAAACACTTACTTTGGATGTTTTAAGAGATCCTTGAAAATATTTTCGGTTTCTACAACCGAATAGTATGTTTTTCTAAATCTACAAGAAATTGGCCGAAAAACACTCGTTTTCGCGTTGTTTGTTGTACCCGATATTTTTTTCGCACCAAAAACCGAACCCGAAATAAACTTGGACTCGGGATTTAAAGTTCGGGCATGCAAAATGAAATTAGTTGGACAAGATTGGGCCCATAAAGGGCCCAAAACTCTCCCGGCCACCAACCATGATCAACACCCCTTAACTTTCTTTTTTTTATGTTAACACTAATCTAAGACATTTTAGCATAACTCTAGCATTTTCTGGAAGACTCATTGCGGCTCTCACAAAAACTCAGCCATACCTTTGGTAATTTCATCATTTTAAGCAACTTTTAATTTGTCTTAAATACATATAAACATAGTTTGGTTACCAAAAATCACTTCTAACCATGCAAAAACCCTAAAAATTGTCCAGAAATATATTTTGATCCTACACATGAATAGGAATCAGAATCATACTTTTTTTGGCCATAAAAACGGATTAGACTGTTTCAACGACGTTTTTACGGTTCAAAAGTTCGGTTTAGAACCCTAACCGAAACCCTAACTTTCATGGATGGTCTCTTGATGATACATGCTTAGTTTCTGATATAGGACCTGTACCTAGCTTATTTAGAAGCACAAGAACCCGGAAATTGGATTAAGAGAGCGAAAAGGGCGAAAACCGCAAAGGTAACGTCGAATTGCTCGATTACGGGCTGTTTAGGATTTGATTGTGATGTGCATATTGTTAGGTTATAAAATTTTGCAAGGACATCAGGGACCTTATGAGTGAGTCCCTGTCTAAAGTTGGTAATTTTTCGACCATTCGAGAATATTTGACGAAATTATTACTGAATTAGGGAGTTTAATTGGTAAAAATAGTTAAAATGCTTGAAAAATTATGAAATTTTTTGCGGAACTCAAATTTGGTATAGTATGATCACCTATGAAATGTATGGTCATTTGGAAAACCCTAGACATGTTTTGTTGATTCGCGTTTATTCAGATTTTCATAGTCGTTTTTGGCTCGAAAATGATATTTGGCAAAATTGTTTGCTTCTGGAATTGCTACAGGTTATTTTGGGAAGTGTTTTGATAACTCAGAAATTTTGGAGGATTATCGGAAATCATTTTGTATAAACGAATGATTTTCGGGCTAAATATAGCATATAAAATGATTTTTTATAAAATAATTAATTATTAAATAATTCCAAAAATATTTTTATGAAAATCTATATATTTTAATTGATAGGTGTCTAAATTTTCATGATCTAATGATTAATGGATCATTGGCTACGCTAATTTGAAAATTAAACAAATTCAATTATAACGGAAACTGGCAAGTTTGTTATTAACGAACCTCTTAGAATATCAGAACATCTAAGAATGATCAAAAAGCATATTATCGGATTAATTATGTAAAGACGAACTTTTAATGAGAAATCCGGACAATTTGGATAGATTGTGCGCATTTTTCTCCAACTCAAACAGAATAAACGGAAACGAGCCCTGTAACGAATCCAGGCCCCTAATACGTGATCTTTCTTTATAACTTATCATTTTATCAACCAACATGTTTACCCAAGTTCATTTCCCCATAACTGTTTCCCAAACGCACAAACGAGCAACTTGGCCCAAATGGTGAAACGGGGAAACTGAGCCAAGTTCGATTTAAACATCAGACATTGAACAACATCACAATCTAATCCTACTGACACTTTCTGAGTGTTACAGCCACACCCAGACTAGCTATACAGCCCATCTTAGTATAAAGATTATAATAATATTAAATTATTATTATTATTATAATATTAAATATAGGGACTAAGTGATAGCAAGATAAACGGACCTTGAGCTGACTTCGCACTGAGTGCCTACAAAACAGTGAGTTTCATGACCCCTCTTTTCAAACTGTTTATGAACTTCTTGGGGTGAAAAGCATATTTATATACGTTATCTACCTAGAAACTGTTCAGGATATGAATTTTCTGAACTTTTACATACAAAAAGTCACTACAAATATAATGAAATTACACGTGACAACACGGTTATATAAATATGCTGTATACTGTTAAATATAACAAGATGTGTGAATAACGTGGTCTGTAATGGCCATGGGTGAATAACGTGGTCTCTGATGACCATGGGGCTATTGTGGGCGGAAGGGGGGGCCACAATAGTACCAAACTAAAGTTGAGTATGGCCTATGAGCCAAGTTTTTCTGCAACTTAATAAACTAAAGTTGAGTATGGCCTATGAGCCAAGTTTTACTGCAACTAAACAAACTAACTTGATTATGATATGAATGTTAAGAAAATAATGTGATTATGCTAATTGTGGGTGGATGGGGAGCCACAGTGTTTAGTGATACGTGATAATTACTGTATGTGTATTTGTGTCTACATACATGCTATGTGAATAGGCGTAGGAAATGCTATGTGTAGAAAATACTAATTGTTTGTGTGTACACTGTGTAATGTTTGAGTTTACGTGGAATCATTGTAGGCGGAGAGGGGCCCAGGGGTTGATGCTACGAGGAACTGTTATGGGCGGAAGGGGGCCACATCAGTTGATTTTATGTGGAACCGTTATGGACGGAATGGGGGCCACAGTGGTTAATTAAACATAGAATTTGGAAATGCGTAGTACGAGCAAACAATCACGATTTCAACGTAACTTTGAATTTATATTATAACTTACATACATGTATTTGTACACATAGAAACATAACTGTACTTATATTCAAACATTAATATATTTTTATATATGCGCGTACATGCAACTATGACCGTGTGATACGCAGAACTGATTTCGTTAAAACTTTATGGAACTCACAAACTATTCGTAGTTGACCGTTTTTAAACATGCTTTTCAAGTAATCAGAAAGGTGGAATAGATTGCTTATGTGTTTCGTGTTCGGATTGTGATCGATGCTGTGAGCATTTGAGTTAGAAGTAAAGTAGTTGAAGAGCTAGTTTGGATTGTATCACCTAGTCTGTAAAAGATGTTAGATGTTAGAACGATGTAATATATTGTAAATTAGTTAGTAATGTTTCTTAATAAACAATATATTTCATACCAGTTGTATCTATTACATTTCCATTTTACGCTTACGCAAATCGCTCAACGGGGTGTGACAAATAACAATAATAATAATAATAACAATAATAATAATAATCCGATCGGATGCATGGTTTAAAAACGAGTAATGGGGTGCATTTCGTGACTATTCAATAAACGAAGTCGGGGAGCGTTCCAAATTATGTAATCAACAAGTTTTGGGGTAGATCGTTTTGTGAGTTTGATTCGGTTGACGCGATTGGTTTTTCGGGAGGGGTTTTAGCATTTTGGACCCGAAATTTTTTTTAAAAACTTGTTCGTTCAAGCATCGAATGTTCCTGGGTACTAGCAGGATTATCAAACCATTTATCAAACCACTACGATATGCTATTATTGATTTCAACATTTATGCGTTGAACAACCCGTCGGAGAGGAAAGCACTATGGAACGATCTTATGCATATAAAAAGATCGAATAGTGGTATGTGCGTTTTACTTGGCAACTTCAACGAGGTTAGATGCTCTGATGAGAGACAGAGAGTTAACGCTGCTGTATTTAATAATTTTATTAATAAGGCGGAGTTAGAGGAATAACAAATTGGTGGTGGTGTATTTATGTATATCTCCGATTAAGGTGATAAATTTAGCACGTTGGATCGGGTGATGATGTGTAAGGAATTCATGGGGTCTTGGCCAATGGCGTCTTTAATATTACATTCCAAAGGCTACTTAGATCACGGACCACTATTGTTGTCATCGATAGCTAATAATTTTGGTCACATCCTATTCCGATTTATTAATTCTTGGCTTGATGTACCAGGGTTTGAGGAATATGATGTGCATCAATGCACTCGATTTAAATTCTGTGGCCCAATGGATTTGGCGTTAACTACAAAGCTCATGTGGTTAAAATCTCGTATAAAAAGTTGGCTAGCAGTGGACCGTGAACGAAAAGAGGGGGAATACACAAAAAAAAAGGAGGAGGTTCGTGCGATTGAATTAGCCGGGGAGAGTAAGCCGTTCACTGAGATTGAGATGGTATAAGTCGGAATGCATAGCCTTCATCAAAGAAGTCGAGAACTTTAAATATCATGATATAAAACAAAAGTCGTGAGTTCGTGGGCAAAAGTTGGGGTTGAAAACTCTAAATACTTTCATGGGGTGCTAAACTCTAATTTGACTAATAACCGGATACCCGGGTTGTTGATTGATAGTACTTGGGTTTCGAATCCGGGGGCATTGAAAGATGTTTTTTGAATTTTTCGAAAACAGATTTGAGGATGTGGTTCATTTTAAACCCATTCTGTCTTTGCTTAACTTTAACCGGCTAAATGATGTGGAGGCTAGTTCGTTAATCGCCCCATTTATGGTTCCGGAGATAAAAGAGGCTGTTTGGGAGTGTGACAGTGACCGAGCTCCTGGCCTAGACGGGTATAACTTTATGTTTTAAAAAGTTCTGGAATTGCTTTCAGCAGGACTTTGCAAAAGTATCTGCTGAATTTTTTGATGCCGATTCTTTCAGCCAGGGGTGTTTTGTGACAATCTGAAAATTTTTCTTTCTATATTCCTTTCTTTCCTTTCTGTCCATCAAGCGACAGTACATAATTTTCAGGATGAAAATTCCTTTAACCAGGGGATAATATGACAACTATCAATTTTCAGGTTAACTATATTAATTAAACTTGGTAACTTTCGTTAACTCCGTTAGAAAACACACATGCTTATCAAGTGTCATGTGAGAATACACATGAGTCTGTCCGCGTACGTTGGTGACCTAACACGAAAATAATCTACTATACTAATAAAAGAATACCCATTTTTGCCACTTGTCACTCTCTTAGCCTTCCTACCTTTTTTTTAAAACCTATTTTTAATATAGAGTTTGTTTTTTGATTTTTAAGTCACTCAACTTTAAAAGGAGTTATAATTAATTTACTCAACTTTCATGTTTGATTAAATTAAAGGTTTTAACATGTTTTTTTAGCCTTTTTCTTTTTGTTTCACATAGGAAATCTTTTTTCTTGAAGTTGATGTTAAGTGGTTACGTGAATTTTATTTCTTATTTTTAAATTTTAATATAATTAATGTTTTTTAAATTTTTATTCAGTCCGGTTTGGTTTTATGGGTCGAGTCAATCGGTTCGGTCCGGTTTTATGGGTCGGGTCAATCAGTATATAATTTCTTTTTCGATCCGCTTTGGTCATTTAAGTCGGGTTAAGTCGGGTTGGGTCATATAAAAAAAAATAATCACACAACACATCATATAACCAAAAAAATACATGATACATCATTAGTCATGCATAATTAAAATACAATATATCAATAGTTGTCCTTTACGAGTTTTTATTTTCTTGGTATCTAATCATAATATCATTTGTTCGGTATTCATATATTAAAAAAATATAAAAGCAAAACAAATACTTATTAAAAGTTAAAAAGTTAATTAATCATATACGAAATAAGTGGGCAAGTAATTTTGGGGGAAAAAATACTAACTTTTATTTTATGTTAGGTTTCAAATAAACTAACTTAGAAATAAATAAATATTTTGTTGACATTATCTTTATTTTCACATGTCCTACTAACTTTTGGTAAAAGAATAGGCTATGCAAGAGAGTTAATAAAGGCTCATTACATCCTTAAAATGTTAAATTATGTCATCTTCTTTCTTTTCTTATTTAATTGCAACATGAGAATACTTCTTTGCGCCGGCTGCCGGAAAATATGGTTGGTCTACTCTTTTCTTTTCATCTCAAGTTCTCTCTGTTATTGGTCGTTTTCAAATCCACAGAGGTCGGTGTCAAAATTTCATAGGGGTCGACCAGAATTTTAACACGTATATACCACTAAAATTTTTTTTCTCACAGGGTTCGATCGACCCCCTACCATCAAGGTACCTCCGCCACTGCCCCCACATCTTATTCTCTATTTCTTTCTTGACGCGCAAAAAAATCGGTGAGAGTTGATTTGATGATTTAGTGACCTAATTTGGAGAAAATATACATCAATGACCTAATTGGAACATTTTTGAAAGTTGGTTGCTATTATATGAAATATTCCCTTTTATTTTATATAATTATAATCATAAACATAATATAAAAAGTGATAATACTACACTCAAATAATTAACATATAAAAAAAGCGTTAGTTATTAAGAGTTTCATAGAATTCTTAAATAATTTAAGATTTTGTACTGATACCCATCATATATATATATGTGTGTGTGTGTGTGTGTGTGTCTGTGTGTGTGTTACATTATAAATAATGTTTTTATTGGTGACTACAGTCCTAAGTATAAATATATGGATAAGACATCAGGTTCCCCTTGCAGTATGTTTTGCAATAACTATAAATAAATGTCAAGGTTAATCGCTATCTAATGTTGGTTTCTACTTGAAAGAACATGTGTTCTCACACGGACAGCTATGAGAGCTACAAGCAGGTGTGGACTAAATATTTTTATTCTGGAAAAAACAATTTAAATTCTTCATAAACATGTTATATTGACCAATACAACTGAAAATTTAGTGTACAAGGAAATTTTTATTTATTTATAAGATAGTTGTGTAATGTTTGCTGTGTAATTCATGTCATTCTAATGTAAATTGTTTTGTATTAACAATATATGATAATTACGTGGTTGATTGTATTTTGCTTAATATTTAAAGTTTTTAATTTTCATCAATTTTCGTGTAATACACGAGGCTCAAACTAGTTTAAAAATAATAAAAGTGAAGAGCATTTAAATATAAACATTGTTACCTAAGTTATATGTAATATGATTCTTCAACTTTGTTACATCTGTTATATACTACATGTTACTTGACCTAATGTGTTACATGTCCATGTACCTGGTATGCTTAGAAATAGATATTTTAAATGTCGCATGTAAGATTCTTATTTAATATATGTTATTATAAGCTAATAAAAGTCAAATTCTAAATATGGAGAATCAATGGTGAATCAATGACAATTAATGAGATGATTTGTCTAGGTAAATTAGGGAACTTGTGATTGACAAAATCTTTCCTCACAATCTCTCCCTCTCTTAGCTGAGCCTATCACCACAAACATACATAATCTTTGTTTTTCTTTTTCTCACAAATAACTAACACAAATACTCATCTCCGAGTTGGTAAAAATTGGATCAAGTGCAAGAAGATTTTGGTGATTATTTTATGATCATATAGGTAAGTAACGTTAAATTATGCACGATGTTGTTATGTTTTATGTAAGGCCCCGTTACCGGTAGCCCTACTTTAGCGTCGGATTTACTCATAAACACAGTTCTTCAAATCAGAGTTTATTAAAACTTTTCGCGGAATATAAAACATCAATAATTTGTTACAAAACATTAAATCCTTTCTTTGATACCATAACACAAAACTTTATATTTAAAACATCTTTACTTCTTTCTTCAGATGCCAGCCGTTCAATCCATGCCGTGTGTCATCCTCATGCTAACTTTAATCAGCTCACCTGCGTGCATACTAAAAGTCAGCTACGCTGAGTGAGTTCTAGTTAATCAGGCAACATACAATTTTATTCTCATATATTTCTTAACGTATCCGAAGACACACATTTCTACCTTAACCTCGTATAAATATCCATGGGAGGATCATCATGTAATATCTATTAAAAGAACCTTACCATTACCATACTATATATAATTTCCATAGGAAGAACACTCTGTATACTTTCCATAGAAGGAACACTTTACTATCCATTGAAGGAACACTATACTTTCCATTGAAGGAACCCTATACTTTCCATTGAAGGAACACTATACTTTCCATTGAAGGAACACTATACTTTCCATTGAAGGAACCCTATACTTTCCATTGAAGGAACCCTATACTTTCCATTGAAGGAACACTATACTTCCCATTGAAGGAACACTATCTATAAGTTGTTATTTATTATCCATGTAAGGAGCTAATCACTTCCCTTTACGATACGTGCAATATCCGAAGATCGTTCACGTACCGACAAGCTTTCATTCATAATGTTCATACATCTTCCTTACATTACATGCAATATTAATATCTTTATTTATATCCTGACAGTACGTGCAATATCCGAAGATCATTCACGTACCGTCAGACAATCATTCGTATCTATCACATATGTCATACACGGCATATGCCTCTTTTCTCAGATATTGGTATGGTTCGGTTCCCTAGTTCCCAAATATTAGTAGGGTTTGATTCCCTCTTTGTTACCATACAACCATACATTATCATTTCTTTCTTCTATTATCTCCATCATGTTCATACACATAAACATACCTAACATACTTACCTTCTACATAGCGTTACAACCTGACAGTACGTGCAATATCCGAAGATCGTTCACGTACCATCAAGCAATCATTCATACATTTCACTTTATCCACATAAGGCATACACTTATCTCTTAGGATAAGTGTATTAACTATCACATTGAGTATGCACACAGCCCCGAAAACATAACAAGGAATGGGGCTAGAAACTCACCTGAATTCTGCTTCTTTTTCTGATAGCTGTAAATCCCTTCTTTAACTGAGCTCGGCTGACTGAACAAGTTACACGTTTCAATTAACTATCACTTCTCATAATGTATTTCTATCTTTATATGACCCACAACGAACGGGGGTCCGGGGGGCAGCGCCCCTGGCAGCGGGGTCTAGGGGCGGCAGCCCCTAGCAGGGTCCAAGGGGCAGAGCCCCTGGCTGGGGTCGAGCTGCCAGGTCAGCTTGGAAAAATTTTATTTCCATTAATTGTCTTAACACATTTTCCATTAGGTTTTTAATTTATTTTCTAAACGAACTTCACTTCAGGCGAAGTTAAACCTCGGGCGAACTTGGCTTCAGGCGAAGTTAAACCTCGGGCGAACTTGGCTTCAGGCGAAGTTAAACCTTAGGCGAACTTGGCTTCAGGCGAAGTTAAACCTTAGGCGAACTTGGCTTCAGGCGAAGTTAAACCTTAGGTGAACTTGGCTTCAGGCGAAGTTATCCTTAGGCGAACTTGGCTTCAGGCGAAGTTATCCTTAGGCGAACTTGGCCGTAGGCGAAGTTATCCTTAGGCGAACTTGGCCGTAGGCGAAGTTATGCTTGAAGGCGAAGTTACGCTTGAAGGCGAAGTTCATCAGGCGAACTTAATATTGCAGGCGAAGTTATCGCGCTGCAGATCTGTTTGCCCATAAATCCTTCGTTTCTTAGCCAAATAACTCGATTTTGGTACCCACGGAATCGTATGATCGGCGCCTACAAATCCCAACCATCAAATCGGCCTAAAATCGACGTTTTAGGGGTCCGATTTGGGCAGTTTGGGTTTCGGGTCCGGTTAACCCATCCAATCCTAACCATATTCAGTAATATTAGCTTTGTTGGATTTGTTCTTACCTCACCAACTCAGATCTATCAACAAAATCTCGGGTCTCGGCTTCGAATCTTGATCGGTTAGAATGTGTGTGTTTTGAGTGTGTGAAGAAATAGATGTAAATGAAGATATTTTTGGGATTTTGGGGGTATTTATATCCCTGAAATCCCATTCTCATTTAACCCATCTCAATTAATCCAAATCCATAACCAACGTCCATTACCCGACTCTAGCCCGACCCATACCAACTCCTATTCTTTTATTTATTTCCTGATAACCTGGGTAAAGTTTCTCTCTAATATTAAGTAATATAATTAATATTATCTTGAAATTTCGGGATGTTACATTTTATAATTGGGTATTGGGTTTTGGTATCCAAACAAGGTCTAATCTAGGCAATCAAAACTTAAAAATTGAAAGATTGGGATTTTTTATCATGATAGTTGTTATGATAAACTATGGTTCAAGATTGGGATTGTTGGTTGGATAAAAAAACCCTAAATGGTTCAAGGATTTTATGTATTACTATGATAAAATATGTATTTTTATGGTGAATGATGATTAGTAGGTAAATTAGGTTCATACACATGTTAGGAAAACAGTTCATATGAGAAAAGATCGTAAACATATTTTGACAGATTCGTTTGTGTTTATTATTTGTTTTGTAAACTGTTGTTAGAGTGATGTTTTTGATTGATTGTTGATGCTACGATTGACAACGTTGAGTCTAGTTTCTTGAATACTAAAAATCATAATATTTGGACATGGATTTATCCATTTTAATTATTTTACAAATTTATATGCAAGGGTTGTCTAGAAAGATTGTATTCTAGTATTGAGTGATAGTTGCATATCTTCAGTTTGACATAGGTAATTTGGTTGATTCCACTTCTGGAATATGATAGATTGATTTAGGAATGTAACCTAACTAGCCTTGCATAATTTGGGTTAATATAGAATTTTATCTGAATTTATACATTTTGTTACGCACTGAAATAGTTGCATGTATGTTGTTGTCTGAATTTTTTTGATTTATGTGAACGTTGAAAAAATATAAAAAATATTCTAGGTAAACCTAAGGCTTACAATATACTGTCGTAAAAATGGCGTAATTTAGCTTTGTGATTTGATATTGTATAAAAATAGGTTTTGTTGAGTTAACATCTGTCTTGCAAATTCGATATGGCTGGGTATGATTTATAATGAGTGTTATGATCAGTCGTGCACTATTGGCTTGCTAGATAATATGTACATAGCTTAGCACTTAGAAACTAATTTGTCTACATGTTTTTTCTGATTTGAAACACTTAGTAGTGGTGAATACACTGTTGCTACATGGCTAGTGCAAATAAAGATGACTTAGCATACATGCCGTGTATAATCGTTTAACTTATGAATTAAAATCCCTCACATCTTATAAAGTAATATATGTGGTAATAAGTCACCAACGGGTTGTTTGGTCAACTCGTTAAAACTTTGGTCAATGGTCAACTATTTTAGTCAACAGTAATCAAAGTTGGACCTTTTCATTAAAAGTTAACAAAAGTCAAACCTTGGTCAAACATTATTAAACAATGGGATTGCTTGGATACTAAGGGTTCTAGGAACCACTACACATTACTCATGTATTTGTAATACTTTAGGGTACATATACAGTATTTTCGCTTTAGTAGTTGACTTTCTTTTAGAACGCTTTCGAGGTGAGTTTCACGGCCCATCTCTTTACTTACTCCTTTTGGGGGAGAAAGCATGCTCAAACCTTTTGGATCTTGTGGATTGTCATTATCGAATGTATACATAGTGAACTCATAAACTGAAAGTCCTCATACACATTGGACCGCTAACTAAGGTTAACTGGCAGGGTATAAGGGGCATGATTACTTGACGTCATCCTCACCTTCTTCCGGCTTATCACAGGTAGTTTGTTTAGGGTTCCAAACTCAATGATGGCAACTAAACACGAGAGTTGCGCTCGTTGTGGGACTTAACCCAACACCTTACCACGAGCTGACAACAGCCACCTGTGTCCGCGTTCTCGAAGGCACCCCTCTCTTTCAAGAGGATTCGCGACATGTCAAGCCCTGGTAAGGTTCTTCGCTTTGCATCGAATTAAACCACATGCTCCACCGCTTGTGCCGGCCCTCGTCAATTCCTTTGATTTTCATTCTTGCGAGCGTAGACCCCTGGCGGGATACTTAACGCGTTAGCTACAACACTGCACGGGTCGATACGCACAACGCCTAGTATCCATCGTTTACGGCTAGGACTACTGGGGTATATAATCCCATTCGCTCCCCTAGATTTCGTCTCTCAGAGTCAGTGTCGGCCCAA
Source organism: Bidens hawaiensis (assembly GCF_021521415.1). Classification (NCBI taxonomy): domain Eukaryota; kingdom Viridiplantae; phylum Streptophyta; class Magnoliopsida; order Asterales; family Asteraceae; genus Bidens; species Bidens hawaiensis. The sequence goes on from NW_027505823.1 coordinate 58,741, forward strand.
TAGACTGCTTTCGCCGTTGGTGTTCTTTCCGATCTCTATGCATTTCACCGCTCCACCGGAAATTCCCTTTGCCCCTACCGTACTCCAGCTTGGTAGTTTCCTCCACCTGCTCAGATTTGAGCCCTGGGATTTGACGGCGGACTTAAAAAGCCACCTACAGACGCTTTACGCCCAATCATTCCGGATAACGCTTGCATTCTCTGTATTACCGCGACTGCTGGCACAGAGTTAGCCGATGCTTATTCCCTAGATACTGTCATTGCTTCTTCTCTAAGAAAAACAGTTCACGACCTGTGGGCCTTCTCCCTCCATGCGGCATTGCTCCGTCAGGCTTTCGCCCATAGCGAAAAATTCCCCACTGCTGCCACCCGTAGGAGTCTGGACCGTGTCTTAGTCCCAGTGTGGCTGATCATCCTCTAGAACCAACTACTGATCATTGCCTTGGTAAGCTATTACCTCACCAACTAGCTAATCATACGCGAGCCCCTCCTCGGGCGGATTCCTCCTTTTGCTCCTCAACCCACAGGGTATTAGCAGTCGTTTCCAGGTGTTTTTCCCCTCCCAAGGGCAGGTTCTTACATGTTACTCACCCGTCTGCCATTGGAAACACCACTTCCCATCCGACTTGCATGTGTTAAGCATGCCGCCAGCGTTCATCCTGAGCCAGGATCGAACTCTCCATGAGATTAATATTAAGTAGTACTACTGGGTTTAACAAACCCCACCCGCTCTAAAACTCGACTGGATGTCTGACGGGTGTAACATTGACCTAAACATTACCAAGTCAGAGTAAAGACTTGGTGGGAGGCACAAACCAGCATGTCAACTTCGGTCACAATGGACACTACACTATGGTATCATGAATACTAGGGTAATTAACTAGTGATAAGATAATGCTTACATTATCTACATATTTAACGAACTTGTTCTAAGATACAAATCTGTGAACTCACCAACCGTTGTGTTGACCCTTTTAGCATGTCTTTCTCATGTCGCTAATTCTTGGTGCACGGATAGGTAGTCTCATGCATGTCCCGCATAAACATTAAATCAAGATTATTTGGTTTTCAAGTATTTTTACTTTTGGACGCACTTGTTTTGCGCTTAAACACTTTGTTATGGTTTAGGAAACTTATTCCCACATGTTATGCTTCCTCCACTTAAGCATTAAACTCTAAAAAATGTTTTCCCATTTTGGGTAAGTTATGGTTTTCAAATAAACTTAGATGTCATTTGGTGTAACTAATGACTAAGATCCTAGTTTGTCACGTGCCTCGTGGTAAAACACCACTTGTGGAAATTGAGGCTGTGACAGATTGGAATCAGAGCCATTAGTTATAGTGAACTAGGTTGCATTCCTGATTATGATTGACCATGTTGCATTAGTTACACTGCACACACAGTTATTGAATATACTCAGACATGATTGCAGTATGTCGACATCATCAACATCTACACATGCTAACGAAAGGAACCCGTTACTGATGGTGATGCTCCATTTTCACAAACTCCACCTTCGTCACCGAAGATGAAGAAGTATAGATCGATTCATCGGAGGGGGAAACCTCTTAAGAGGAATTTACTCTTGGACGCCTACTCTCGAGGACAAAAAAAATTGTGAATGGTACCCACATTACGTTGCGCAGATGATTCGGAAGGAGCACATTCCACACGTATCTATTGATGTGGTCTAAAAATATATATAATATTATATAAATATTCCTATACTTTCAAGTATTTTGAGCCATGTTTTTATTGTATATACTCCGAATTGGTTCATATGTGGGGTTTTAAGGTTTTAAGAGACAATGAGCTAAATTAGAGCAATTTTTACTGAACTTGAAACTGATTATTTAAATAGTAATTTTAATAATAATAAACCCAAGTTTACACAATGCCAATAATTCATGCTTTCAAGTAATTTAAAATAAAGTACAAACAAAGAAAGAAAGAAAAGAAAGAAACCTAAACTTAAGTTATTTGAATCAATACAGTTTTCTTATTTTCTTATCTGGTTGGACTTGTAGATGGATAGAGCTAACATGAATTACTCTTGGGCTGTTAACTAGTTCATGGGCCATAGGCTTTATTGTGGGCAAAAAGAACAAGAACCCTAGAAGATTATTTTTATTATATAAGAAAGAAAAAGAAAAAAAAAATATATCATACGGAGGGAGGTAGCAGAGAACTTACACATCGGGACGGAAGAAAAGCAGCCGAAACAGTACATGGTGGGTGAAATCTCACGGCCAAATAAAGTAAAAAAGGAAGTCAAGCTGCTCAATCCAATCTCACGGCCAATCAAGATCAAAAGAAAGTAAAAACCAAGATAAGGAGCAGGCAACTATTTTTATTATTTTCTTATTTTCTTTATTATGAATTATAACTTACATTTTTAATTCTTGTTTCATATATTTTTATGAGTAGCTAAATACTTTGAACTACCTAGGTTTTGGTTGAGTACTATGTTATATTAATGGTTTGACGAACTAGTATTTGACGTTGGTTGATTTAGTGTTATGGTAAAGTTTTTAATTGGTTTGTTCACAATATATATGCGTAATTGAATCCGATTTTGGCTTTAATAATTATTCCACTTGTGTTTGATAGTCATTGTTGATTGTTAGATGCATGATTAGGTTGTCTACTTTGTGTTTTCAACTTGTTTGCGATTTATGGTCGAAAAAATCGTAGGAGTAATTATAGAGAGCGGATTAGATTTTATTATTCTATCTCTAGAGAGGCCGGGAGGCAATTTAGTGTTGTGTCATCTTTGTCTTTTGCGGGTTTGGGTACTAATTGCACGGAAGTGAGTTAGCCTAGGTCCCTTTAGATTATTGTGATACAAGTTGTGTTCAAATAAATTAAAAATATCCCCTTTATATTACTATATTGTATTCGAAGAGACCGGGAGGTGATTTGGATTTTGGGGTACCATAGTATTATTAGATAAGGTGAGACCGGAAGGTGATCCAAACCTTTAACAATTGAGCTTCACATGTCATTAGAGCTCTAGAGTGTCGTTGGTGAGGCCGGGAGGCGATCTAGCATACTTTATTGGTCTTTAGTGTCATATTTTTTTAGATATTGTTTTTCAACCAAGTCAAGTTCGTTAGCTATTAATTTAACTAGTAAGATTCCATCACCTAGGTAGTCGTTTCTCGCATTTGGTTAAAACCCAATTTTTATAAAGTTTCATTTTTAGTTTGTTTATAATTAGTTAAGTAATATTAATTTAATTAATAGTTAAAAAAAAATTCTAAAAAAAATCAAAAGAGAGTCTAGATAAGTAATTAATTAGGTTTAATAATTAGAGTTTACCCATAGTGTCCTAGGTTCGATATCCGTTTTTACTTGCTAGCTACATAACGACCGAAACACTTGCCGATTTTGTGGTTTTTAGGTGAATTCGGTAAAACTTGGTTATTAATATTACATACACACTTATCACACATCATCTATTTTTATATCGCTCCTAAACCGAGCAAGCCTTCTACTGAGCGCACTCTCGCAGGCCTACCATAGCATTATGCATAAGTTATTGCAGCATAGATGGCAGCCTTTGAGCGTGAACATCGTATCATGAATGGTACCATTAGAGATGTGTTTGAGCTGAAGAGAGATTTGGCTTTGGAACAGTTTAGAATCAAGCATATGGTTATAGAGCATAATAAAAACTTTTGGGGAACCAGGTCGTTGAGCTCACAGACCGAGTATAGCACCTAACCAATCATATGGAGCAAGCTATTAGCAGGATCAGAGAACTAGAAGAAAAACTTGAACCTTAGGAGGAACCTAAGGAGGATCGAAAGAGCAATAGGTAGAGAGTGTAAGGTCTACTGTGACTCGGTGATGAGGTGTTTTGATTTCTTTAGGGAATTGTTTTCATAATGAAACTGGATGGGTAGAGTTTACTGATTTGTTGAAGGAGGAGTATAGTCTGAGGGATGAAATGCAGAAAGTTGGATAAGAGTTTTTGAATTTATGTATGGAAGGTTTAGATATTGAAGCCTACACAAATCGGTCACACAAGTTAGCAGTTTTGTGTCCCCAGATGGTTAATCTGGTCTATAAGCGAAGTGAGAAGTATATTGATGGGTTGGCACCACAAATTCAAAGAATGGTAACATCTTCGAAAATTTTTACTATCCAAGAGGCTATTTGGTGTGCGTGAGATGGTATAGAAAAAGTTGTTAAGCTTTTTAAAATTTTGTTTCACACAATACCGAGTTTCAAATTTATAAAAATGATTTTTGTCTTAACTAAACAACACACAAATGGCAAGTGCACGTATCGTATATGTAGTAAAGTATAGGTAAGAAGCAAATATCGATCCGCGGATACACTTGTTTGATTTTTACTACCAAATCGTTGTATTTATTTTAACCGGAAATAAACATCATATTGGTTTTGATAAGTAAGTTTTATAGAGAAATTTAAAAGCATAAATTAAAAATAATATTTTTGTGTTTTTATATAATTTAAATAGATGATCAAGGAAAAAAGTGTATCATCTTGGTTATAACTCCTCTTAACTTGGTTTAACAATTATTTGGTAAACATGTGATGTGACCTTGCTATAGTGATTAAATGTGAGAATAACACCTTATTCGTAAGTCATGTTATTCCATGATAATTAAAGAAAGAAGTATGTAAACAATTGGTTTATAATAAATATTTATAAGAAAACTTACTTTAAAGATAAGACAATACCTTAAATTACTAAGTGAATTGCCCTTTATATTTTAACAAAAATAACCTTTATGTTTTACTTAAAATATGTAACGCCCGTTAATTTCCGTTAAAAATGTTTAACCTTGTAGTGTTGTGTATACCTTTCGGGCTTGACCCGACATTATTCGGGGAGCTCCTTTCCACCCTCGTAAGCTTATCATACTTAACTTTTCGTGCAAGCTCAACCGTTAGTAAAGTAGAGGGGCTAAAATGTTATATTGTTATTATATTTTATATAAAAAAAATTAAACCCTAACCCTACCTCCGATCGGCGCCAACAGCCCCCCCTCTCTCGTGTTGCGTGCAAACCAGCTTTCTCCAGCCTCCCGAGACTCGTTCCAGGTCGGTACTATATTGTTTCAACTCTTTTTCACCTTAATTAATCCATACGGCTCGTTTATTCGTCGAAAAACGGTTGTTTTTAGGCTTACCGGGTGGCTGTCCAATTGAGCAATTTCGGGACTGTTTTGGTTGAGGTTATTGCACCAAAATCTTCTTAGGTATGTCTAGTATAACATACTTTATAATCGTGTCCATTGGTGTTCGTTAGATTGGTCAACTAGTTCTAGTTTGAATGTTAGTGTTCGGTTGACTAGAATTGTAGTTTGATGCGTTTAACGCGAAGGTTGAAGTGATTAACGACCAATTCAGCTCGGGGGAACTTGGTTTAATGTACGGGCTGTTGAAAAATCGTTTTTATAAGATATGGGGCTGAATTGGTTGTCGGTTACTCAAACGGGTCGGTACAACGCGCAATTGCATTTATTGAATAGTTGGTGCGTTGTACTTGTGAGTTACCGACCCATTTGACTCGTGTAGTGTCGTGTGGATTTTTTGGCTGTGATTTTATCATATTGGGTTCACGTGGGGCTGAGTTGGATGTTAATTGCCTAAACAACTCTTAAACGCGCGTGTTGGTGTCACCTAGTACTTCAGGGGGTAATTTGGGAATTCTTTATCCCCGGGAGTATCTATGGGTCGTGTCAGTGAATGTAAGGCCCCGGGGGCTGTTGTGAGTTGGTTTGATGAGGTCGAGGCTTTAGGAAACTCGAACCATGTTAGAACGCCTCGTAGGATAAACGAGTCCTTTCGGAGTCATTAGTATTGATTTTTTGTTAACCGACAGGCGTTTGAGTTGTGGGGCTACTTAGTGGCCCTCTCGCTTGTGGTGAATTCGTGCCTTGTGTCAGGTGAGTTCATGATGCCCCCTTTTAACTCTTTTTACGTTTTGGGCTAGCATACACACCGTAATACAATTTTACACGATTTTACTCGTTACAACTATTTGGATGGTATTACATAGCCTTATTTGTATTCGTGCACTTATAAAACTATGAGTGGATTATATTCTATGCCTTAGGATATTTTAGACTCGTTTATGGTCATATATTCCTTAAGGTTATACATATTACTTGTGCTCTAAGCTCGAGGTTGCTATTAGACTTATTATTGAATGCCTAGATTATCCATTATTTATGGATTGTATGTGATGATATTGTTTGGTTGGATATTTGAAGTAGATGTTTGTAAGTGTGTATGTGAATGTGTATGTGTGGGTAAACTGTGACCGGGTCAAATACATTACTCGGGGAAGACCCGGGGTGAGGAGGCCCGTGTTGCATGTTTATGTCCTGGCGGGTTAAATATATTACTTGGGGATGACCCGGGGTGAGGAGGCCCGCCGTGCTGCTAAACCGTGGTCGGGTCAAATATATTACATGGGGAAGACCCGCGGTGAGGAGGCCCATATCACATGTTTAGGTATGTTAAACCGTGACTGAGTCAAATATATTTCTTGGGGATGCCCCGGGGTGAGGAGGCTCGCGTTGCGTGATTTTTGGATTTGTTAAACCGCGACTGGGTCAAATATATTACTCGGGGAAGACCCAGGGTAAGGAGGCCCGTGTTGCGTGTTCGATTAAGAATATATATGTATTATTTTATTTATTTATAATTTGATCAAGAAGGGTTATTTATTATTTCATTGACTTATGATTTGACCAAGGAAAGTTATATACCTATTTACTTATGATTTTCTCCTACAATTTATACCTATGGAATTAAATTGTTTAATGAATGTTACTTATTGAAAACTTGAACTCACTCAGCTCAAGCTGACTTTGTGTGTATGTTAGATTGACTTTCAGGTTGAGGATTGGAAATTACTGCTTGGACGTGCTAGAGACTACTCGGAGGGTTGAAGGCATTTCTAGTCGAGGACTTCTAATAAAACAAAACATTTTATTTTATTTTAACTTTGGGAATATGTCCCCGTTTTCTGGGGTTTTTGATACTGGTTAATTTCCGCTGTTTATTACTCTGAATTGGTTTGAATAAAACAAATTGCTTCGGTTTTTAAATTTTTGTGAATTTTGGATATGATTACCAACTGTAGGATTCCCGGGATTCGGGGTCTTACAAAATACCAATTGAAATTAGTTAAGTTATAAATGATTAACCTTGAGTTACCAAGTATTAACCTGCACTACTCTTGAACAATTATAGAACTCATGTAATAATCACCCAAGAGTTGTTTAAAATAGGTTGTGTTGCGCACTCACTTGACAATAATCAACTGATTCTAGTGGTTGAAAATCAACAATATATTTTCACAATATTTTCAATAATTCTCAGTTTATGATGAGCAATTACTACTGATACTTCATTTGGTCCATGTTTATATTAGGATTTATGTTTTTTCTCAACCCAACCCTTACAAGAGTGGCAGTTCCCCGGCTTATCATCAAGCTCTATACTTGGTGTCTTTCAAAGTTATTTAATTTATCAAACTAACCCTTACAAGAGTGGTAATTCCTCGGCTTATCGTCAAGCTCGGAACTTGGTCTCTATTTTAAAGTAATCCAAGGCCTCACAAGACTAGCAATTTCTCAGCATATCGTCAAGGTTAGTACTTGGGGTTATCTTTTAAGAGTATTCTAACATTTCTCATCAAGTGATAATTACAACATAACCTTTACTCATTATAAACCAATCACATATTTAACCAATATTATTATAAAACTTCTATAAAGATTCATTATAAACCAAGATGATACTAAGAAAGTTTAGTCAATAATAAACATACTGTTATCCATCAAAGTAATAGATACAAACATGATCAAATTAAAACAATCTAACCAATTTGGATTATTAATCTTTGATGCTAATGACATATTCCAAGATCTTAGTCTCCTTAATCTTCAAGGGTTAGAAGGATGGGATAAATCCCCTATTAATGGTGGTTGTAGTGAGTTGGTGAAGAGTATTGATTGCTTCTCCAAGTCCTCTCCAAGTCTATTGAATGTGGTGGACAAGCATTCAATTTATAGGCTGTTATGGGTGCCAAAACACGACTGTGGTTAGCACTGTGCAACGGTTGGAGCCATGAGAACCGAATTGGAACCGGACCGAAACCGAAAGTGACTTAAAAATAGAACCGGACCTGGTATCTGTTATAGTAAACCGGTTCGGTTCTAGGACCAGTATAGATGGTTCTCGCTAATTAATTCTATGCCATAAATGGTTCAGTTGTTTATTTATCAAATGGGTTGTGCAAACTTTGCAAATTGCAAAACAAGTTTATATAATTATCCATTTTCTTTCATGATAAAGGTAATTTAGATTACAACATGAATGTCCATTATATTTTTGATTAAAACCTAATTATTGAAGTTAAATAAATCATTAGTGGCAATAGATTAAAGGGAGATCATATCATTTATATTATACTATCTTGAAAGTTTAAATCAAAATTGATCTAGGCTACTATGTATTGAACACAAAGAAAGAAGATTTGAGTTAAAGAACAATTGAATGGATGCCGATTAATAAGTTACCCTATAAAAACAGGAATTGGTAAATTTATTTGAAAAGTTTTTAACATTCCGATTCTTCGGTTCCACATCTAGGACCGTCTATTTTACCCGAAACCGAACCAGGAACCATTTAATGCAAATACTGAGAACTGAGAACTGTAAGGTAACAAACGTTAGCGTTTTGGAGGCAGTTTGGTTTCGGTTCCTCGATTCTTGCGGTTACGAACCGTTTTTTACTCACCCCTAACTGTGGTGAGTAAAACTGTCAGGACCGGGATCTCGTGTTAAAGAAAAACAGTTGACAGGAATACACACGAAATCAACTTATGAAGACCCACTGAAAATATCCTGTGGAATCAGATATAATCAAGATGTTTCGGTATAGCAATATGATTGTATAGAACACTCATAAATATACTCAAAAGTTTTCTAGTATATTCAAATAATCACTTGAGAACAATGGAAGTGTTTTAGGGTTTTTGCTGGGAATGACTAGGGTTTCATAATAAATAACGGCCATACTAGGTTTGCATGAATGAGGTATTAGTCTCTCATTTATCGTTTATGCACGTGTACTGATGTGCTAAAAGTAGTCAAATAAAACCACGCTATTCTAGACACTAAGTAATAAATTCTAGACTCTTAACTTAACTAAAACTACTAACCGGCAAGTGAACCGGTTGACTCTAATACAGCTAAGTAAGTCCAGATATCAAACTTACGAGACTCTTTTAATTAAGTAAACTAGCTAAATTAGACTCAATTACATACACGACTATTTATTTATATTATTGGGGGGTTTTACTAAAAACTAATATTAAACTAATATTAAATTAATTACTAAGACTTAAAGACGACTTAAACCTAGACTTAATTCAACTGATGACTAGCAACCACCTAGGCTAGAATCCCTAAAATAGTCACTTAAAGAAAAACCCGAACAGGACCCATGACCCTTCTCAAGAAGACACCTATGGATCTCTATTAAATTCTTAAAAAAACCAGTTTAATTAGACTCACGTACAGTCGCTAATTATTTCATGAGAAGTACCTCTATAAGAAATCCTACCTTACAACGCAGAAATCAAAGGTAATTTAAATAATTCCCTCGACTAGATAGACAAGGCAAATAAACCAAACCTAGACGGACTCCTTACAGAGAACTAAGTCTAGCAATTTATCAACCAAGACCTATCACATAATCTATCACCTTATAGTTATTTAGATTAGCAGCACACTTAAGTCTTTTTGATTTATTAATATTGTTCCTATGGTTTTAATGCATATCAACCATAAACTAGTCAAAAACACATAGTAGATGACCTAACAGAATCCTATTATATGAAACAATCACCTAAGAAATAGTGAAACAATAAAATTCACCAAACAATCCTAAGCACACATATGCATCGAATGAATAACAATAAACCTTTTACTTAATCATAAATCATAACAAAAACAAAATCCAAACTTAAATTCAACATCAACAAAAGTTCATCATAACCTAGGCAGTTTGAGCGTTTGGCCAACAACCATACTCAAGAACAAACCAAATAAATAAATTCAAATAATGAGTTCATAACAAAAACAATAAATTCGAACCGAATATTAACGATATTTGGACTAGTAAGTGTTGAACCCGGACGCTCTCTGGTTGAACCAATGGCCTTTTCTCTTCTATCCTTCTTTCTTTTCTTGCGTCTCCTCTGATCACGGCTCCCCCCCTCCAAAACTATATGAGCTCCCCCCCTCCAAAACTATATGAATTAATGTTATATACTATGTGTCACTTGAAACCGACAATCCAAAGTCCATTAGGCCACTCAACATAAAACAAACAAGCCGGCCCACTTGAACTTTTATGCTTCCTTTTGAAACTTCTTTCTTCAATCCAACGACATGCATGCATTATTGTTTTTATATTATTTTTCATTTTCTAATAAACCTTGTGTACCAATTTTTTATTTCGTTGAACCTTTAACATAATTTGAATTCCTTAGTTGTTATATTCACCAATATAATATATTTTCTCTATCACCATTCGTTGGCACAAATAACTCATTTTTAATTAAATTTTTAAATAATTATTGTGGTATTAAATAACTTGTTTTAGCTCGTTGTCACTTAAAACCTTAAAATCCAACATACGAGCCAACTAAGAATAATATTCAATAAAACATTGATCAAAAGTGTTTAAAAAGTGTAAGAAATATTTGTACAATAATATGTATATTTTAGACCATATCAAATATCCCCACAGTTGAATCTTTTTCGTCTATGAAAAAGTTATTTGTAATGGAATCATAATCGGAAAATATGGTCTTAAAAACATATAGGTTATCTTAAAGCATGGATAAACACAAAAACCGTGATTGCCGATATTGTTGTCCGGTTAAACCCAGCCACCAGGCTATCAAGCCCCAAGCACATTTAGCAATTATGTTTAAGTGATATCAAAAACTAGGTTTCTCACACCTTTTGAGTCAAGATTCACCTACCCCATCTCAAGCATATTAAAGATAATTAAAAATTGAGTTGAAGCAAACTGGTTTAACATATCACCATAAGATAAGAACCTCTTAATGGTAAGAAGAAAATACACTTAGATGGAATTTATGGATGATAGGTCAAGCGAGGTCCTACGAGTATGCCCTAAATATTATTGGACTTCATCCTATATATTCCCTAAGAAAATATTTATTGACTAAAAACTTTCGAGCCCCAATAGTGTATCCTCAGAGTCGTCATCCCCTTGGTAACACGTAAACTCTCAGTCTCGTCTAGTATGCGCACTTTGTCCTCGTTTTCTATTTTATTTTTTTGTGAGAATGCTTTTTTTTTTTTGGCATTTTGCAATACATAAGTTTCTCTCTTTTTCTTTTGTTTTTTGGACCAATTATTGGAATATTTTTATTTTTTTTCTTAGCATTTATTTTTTCTTTCTCATTGTGCACTTAAGCATCTTTAACCTAAAAATATATAACTAACAGACTAAAGCTCGTATAAAATTGGACATGGCAGGGAGCCACCACTCTTTATTTATTTTCATAAAACAGAGTGGTGTGCTAATTTAAAATGCATTCAATTCTCACCACCCTAGGGTAGTTATCTTATGCTAATACTCCCTATGCTATATTGAATTCCGGCTTCACTATCCCCCTTTGGATGAGAACCCACAAAATATAAGATTAATTTGGTGTATTAAGAATATGCAGTGGGAAACCTTTCAAGACTAGTTGGGCCTATCGACACATCCCAAGCTTAGTACGCTTTCTTTTATATTATCTCATATTATTAGTAGTTTGAAAAACCAATTTTCGATTATACTATCGTTTTCCATTTATAGTGTAAAAAACCATATTCAAGGGACATTTTTTTCAATTTTTTTTTATATAAATTTAACTACGACTCAAATATCCTATCCCCACACTTAAATTTTGCATTGTCCTCAATGCAAGGATAAGGACTAAAAATAAAAAAAAATTCGAAATACAAAAACTAAAAATCTAAAAATAAAAAAAAAAATTAAAAATAAACAAACAAGATAATGGAAAAGACTTAGCTGGTAATATGCTCATGAAATATGATGCCAAGGTCTTCTTCCATGAATGTCCTAAAATCTCCGAACGTGCTCAGCAAACAATATCTCCTTCTTTCACACACGAACGGAAACAGAAACAATACAAACAATATCTAAAAATAATCTTATCAACTTGATAGATATTAATCATTCAAAGTATGTAACCAGACCAACCAACCCATTCAATAAACATGAATAAAAGCAGCAAGTAAATAAACAAAAAGTATACGGCTCAGCTGCTCCATCCCCACACTTGAATGTTGCATTATACTTCAAGGGGATCTTCTATCTTACACTATCTTTCTTCAAAACTGTAAAAACTCAAAAACACAAAAACAAAGAAGAATTACCAAAAAACTACGTTAGTGACTTGATAAGTTATACAGATCTGCGGAACCTCCCCACACTTGAACTTTAATCAGGAGGTTTTTCTTTGACCTGGACGCTATCCAACCCATTCAGTTCCACCCGGGTACTTGTTAAACATTGAAATTTTCTCGATTGAATTGAAAAATGATTTAAAAATCTCTAGCGGGTCAGGCCACCAAAATTTAAACTTTCCTGGCATGAACCGGATGCATGACATGTATCGAGAAGACTGGTCGTGCTTGAACTTCAATGGTTTCTTCTTTCCTGTACACCATCTTCTAACTTGCAAATTATTTCAGTTTGTAGATGCTATTCTCTTCGCCTTCTCCCGTGGTTTGGATTTCTGAGCGACATTTATTATAAGTGTCACGGGCCAGCTGTGGAGTTCATCCACTACCATCATTTCTATATCTTCTAGTAGGGCTTCAAAAAATGCTAAGCCACCCTCCCAATCAAACTCACCTATTTCATCGTACTCAGGCAACCCTTCTAACTCCAAATCCAAAAAATCATCCTCCTCACACAACTTATTCTCAACCTCTTCCTCAACACCAAACATCAACTCAAGTGAATCTCCCAAATCCACTTCCTCCTCTATCTCTTTTTTCTTAACTAACGACTTTTGATAAGCAGCCTACTCTTCTTCGTCGATTTCATCATCAGAGTCACTCCTGTAATTAGTGATAGTAACTTGTGGAACCGGAGGTGGGACTTCATCATCCATTTTCGTCTCCATTACATGAGTGATCCCCTCATCTGACTCGTCAACATATTCCAATAACTTTAATCTCTTTTCTTTTTCCTCTTCTTCATCCAACCTCCTAGTAATGCTTTCTATTGTATGTTGGAGATCTGTAATAGCGCTATGTTGGTTTTTCAAGATGATATCATGCTCGGCAACTTCTGTTGGGAATCTGAGGCTAGATATTGAGCCAACATATTCTCTAAAATCTTCATACTACTCTCCGACAAACTATTCTCAACAGGGTTGTTATTAGAATATTGACCATCAAATTGACCCTGATTATGTTGAGGCTGCTGATATAGATCACCATAATAATATGAAGGAGGCCCCTGGAAAAAAATTTGATGCGGTTGCACAGGAGGATTAGCATAATAATGTGATAAACACCCCACATATTGTGGACATATAAGTGTAAAATGGGGTCCACCACAAATCTCACACATATTTACGAGACTCAGGATTGTTGAGTCGGATATTTGCTAAGGAAGATTGGAATCTTCTCAACCTCCTCTGGAAATCAGCTAAGTATGGACTTCGAGCAAGCTTGGACTACCGAGCATGGTTTACTACCTCGAGCATGGTCTTCAGAACCATTTGTGGTTGATTCTTCTAAGTCTTAAGGCTTCGAGCAAGCTACACTTCAACAAGCAAGAGTGTTCTTCCATCGAGTATGGATTGCCAATCGAGCAAAAAACTCGATCATTTAAGTTTTAACCAAGTGATTCTGAGCACAGGATGTCCGAGCACATGGTGACGAGCATGGATGCAATAAGAAGATGTCAAATGTTCCAAGCAAGGACTTCGAGCATGGTTCAGTCCCCTGAGCAAGATTTACATCCAAGCATGCTAAAGATTGTTCAATAAGTCTCAAGAGAAGATTGAAGACATCATGTGACATTTGAGTTAAAACAAGGTACACCTCAGTACGTATTTACCGATTAGGCAAATAAACGCCTTTTGCGTAACAAACGAACGATTAACCGAACGGGTCGGGTTATAACCCAGATATCTCGGGGGGGCCATTTATAAGTGATATACGATCTATACAAGCTAAAATATTAGAAATATGGTCTTAGTTTGATAGCAAACAAGTTAAACGAAAACATGCTCGTTTAACTACCCGCTATAGATTTAAACGCAAAAGATAGTTACAAACCAAGCATTGTATCATCCGTTAAGCCGAAAAAGACTTACCAAACACTTATTTGAAATGTTTTAAGCGAACCGTGAAAATATTTTTGATTTTTACAAACATATAGTATTCTTTTATAATTTTACACAAAACTAGCCGAAAAACACTCGTTTTCGCGCTGTTTAACGCACCTGATAAGTTTTTCGCGCCAAAAACCGAACCCGAACTAAATTTGGACCTCGGCTTTCGCATTTGGGACTTTAGAATCAGATTAATGGGCCAAATTGGGCCCAAGGCAGCCCAATAAAACTTCCGGCCGCAGCCCACCCCCACCCCCATTCTTTTATAAAACTTATTTTGGAAGCTTGTTCATTCATTTTAGTTGATAAAAATTGAGGTCCAAGCAGCTCTAAACCTGAGTTTCCAGAAAACCTTCAAACCCTAAGGTAAGGAGCTTAAATAAGTAGCTTTTATGCTTGTTTAAACTTGTTTAATACCATAAAAAAATGTCTTAGTTATTAAAAATCATTCCTAACAGTGTGAAAGTCCTAAAAATGGTCCATAAACATGTTTTGATCATACACATGGTAAGGAATCTGTTTTGATAGTTTTTTTGGCCATAAATACTGATTAAAGGGTTGAAACGACGTTTTTACGGTTCAAAAGTTTGTTTTTGTGCACTAGCCGAAACCCTAAGTTAAGGGCTGTTATGTTGATGAAATATTACTTGGTTTGTGATATAGGACTTGTACCAAGCTTGATTAGAAGCACAAGAACCTGAAACATGATTAAAAAGTCGGAAACGAGCCAAACCCGCTAAGGTAATACCGAAACACTCGCTTACGGGCTATTTAGGTTAACGTTGTGATGTGCATATTTTTAGGACTTGAAATTTTTCAGAGACATCAGGGACCATGTCAATGAGCCCCTGTTCAAATTTGGTAATTTCTCGACCATCCGAGAATATTTGGAGAATTTATTACCGAATTGGGACGTTTATTTGGGAAAAATAGCTAAAATACTTCAAAAATTATGAAATTTTTCTGGGAACTAATATTTGATTTATTTTGATTACATATGAATTTTGGGATCCTTTGAAGAAGTTTAAAGGTGTTTTGTTTATTTGCGTTTGTGTGAATTTTTACAGCCGAATTTGGGCCGAAAAGAATATTGCACGAGCTTTTTACATTCTGGAATTGATACAGGTTGTTTTGGGACATGATTTGAGTATTCAGGAATTTTTTTGGAATTTTTGAAAATTGTTTGGGGTAAACGGACGATTTTCAAGCAAAATATAGCTGATAAAATGAATTTTTATAAATTAATAAATCAGTAAATAAATTCCAGAAATACTTTTATAAAAATCTATATATTTTAATTGATAAGTGGTTAAATTTTCATAATTTAATGATTAACGGTTAATTAATTATGCTAATCTGAATATTAAACAAATTCAGTTTTTATAACAACCGGCAAGTTCGCGACTAGTGAACCTGCGAGAAAATCAAAACACCAAGAGTGATCAAAAATCATATGTTTGGACTAATTAAGTGAAAATGAACTTTTCTATGAGAAACCTGGACAATTTGGGTGGATTGTGCGTGTTTCTTCTCAAATCAAACTGAATAAACGGAAACGGGCCCCGTGGCTAATCCAGGACCCCAGTATGTGATCTTTCTTTATAACTTAATCATGTTATTAACCAATACATTTACCCAAGCTTAATTTCCCATAACTGTTTTCTGAATGCGTAAACGAGCAACTTGGCCCAGCTGGGAAAACGGGAGTCTGAGCCAAGTTCTGTTTTAAGTATTAGACATTGAACAACATCACAACCTAAGCCTATTGCCACTTTCTGGGCGTTCCAGCTACACCCAGATTAGTTATACAGCCCAGTTTAGTATTGAGATTTTAATAATATTAAAATATTAATATTATTATAATATTGATTATAGGAACTACTGATAGCGGACCGAACAAACCACGAGCTGATACAGTACTGATTATCTACTAAACCGTGAGTTTCATGACCCCACTTTTAAACTGTTTTACGAACTTTTGGGGTGAAAAGCATGTTTGATTACATATACATACCTGAAACATGTACTGATGTGAATTATCTAAGTGCTAACACACGAAAGTCCCCACAATCACAGTGATTAACTTCGAGCCGGTGGCTTGTGAATAGTACTATTGGTTTGACAAACCCAAACGGAATCGGCCTGGTTGCCGTGTCACATAGCGCCGTTTTCACATGACCTTATTTATACAAACAGGCTATGTAGTGTTAGACATAGCTACCGGGGCATGTTGTGGGCGGAAGGGGAGCCACAGTGGTTGATTGAGCGTGGGAAATGGATGTACGCAGCACATACAGTCAAGGCTTCACTGTAGCTTAGCATAATTACATCATTTACATACATACATACTTATTTCTTGATTACAAGTGTTAACTAGTGAATACTCATTACTGTTTTCTTGAAACTCGTGAAACTCACCAAGTCTAGTAGTTGACCCGTTTTAAACTGCTTTTTAGGTGTACTTAAATCGGAGTAATTTGGTGATTTGTTACTTGCCTGAAGTGTGTGGTCGATGCTATGTGAATAGAAACAAGGGTGTTAGTAGTAAGAACGTTTAGTTAACGAACTAGTTTTGTTTGTATCACATAGACTGTAAAACAATGATAGAACAAAGAAATATAATATATTGTAAATTAGTCTGTAATGTTTCTTTATAAACATTGTGTTGATACCAGAGGTGTCTGTTACATTCCCGTTTTACGCTTCCGCATTTTGCTAGTCGGGGTGTGACACATCAAGAAGAATGTGCTTGCTCGATGGACTAGTTCGAGCAAAGAATGGATTGGTCATGAAGAATGAAGCTTGCTAGAGGAGAATATTTTCTCTGAAAATATTTCAAGTAAAGTATGCTCGAAGACATTTATCGAGCATACCTTGCTTAGTGAGTCTGCTAGAGCAAGATACTAATCATGCTCGAAGACTCTTACACTTGTATTTTTTTTGTATTTCATTATGTAATGATTAGGGATTCTAGAAGGAATGTCAAGGTCTATAAATAGGTTCCTAGGTTTCCATTTAGGGTAGCACGAACGGAATACAAGAAACATTCCAAGGAATATTCATTTTGTTTCCTCGTACCGTCGCCGCCTTCACGAAACCCTAGACATTCCATTTACTGTTTCATTGAATGATGTATTTAATACAGTAAATCTTTGTATTTGAATATGTTCTCATTGATTATTATTTGTTGTTTCGTTTGTCATTGTTTCACACCGTTGTTCCCATTCGTCAAATATCCTGATTCCGCCGGGATATTCGATAGGCCTTTGGGTTATTGGATATGTGTGCTCTTATCGACCTACATAAGGTTGCACCAGATCTCCGGTCCTGACAAGGATAAATAAAAGACACAGACAATTAGACTCCTACGACTCAAAAACAAAACAAAATACAAAAAAAACGTATGTAGCAAGTAAGTCTAATCAACGCTAATAACGCAATCTCCAAGAGTCCCCGGCAACGGCGCCAAAAACTTGATGTGCTAAAAGTAGTCTAATAAAAACACGCTATTCTAGACACTAAGTCATAAATTCTAGACTCTTAAACTTAACTAAAACTACTAACCGGCAAGTGAACCGATCGACTCTAGTACAACTAAGTAAGTCCGGATATAGAACCCACGAGACTCTTTTAATTACGTAAACTAGTTAAATTAGACTCAACTACATACACGACTATTTATTTATACGCTATTCTAGACTTAATTCAAATGACGACAAGCAACCACCTAGGCTAGAATCCCTAATGTACCAATTATTAAATAGTTGGAAAATGTTAAGTTATGGAACCGAATCATAAAATAGTCACTTAAAGAAATCAAAGGTAATTTAAAGAATTCTCTTGACTAGATAGACAAGGCAAATAAACCAAACCTAGATGGACTCCTTACAGAGAACTAAGTCTAGCAATTTATCAACCAAGACCTATCACATAATCTATCACCTTACAGTTATTTAGATTAGCAGCACACTTAAGTCTTTTTGATTTATTAATATTGTTCCTATGGTTTTAATGCATATCAACAATAAACTAGTAAAAAACACACAGTAGATGACCTAACAGAATCCTATTATATGAAACAATCACCTAAGAAACAGTGAAACAATAAAATTCACCAAACAATCCTTAGCACACATATGTATCGAATGAATAACAATAAACCTTTTACTTAATCATAAACCATAACAAAAACAAAATCCAAACTAAAATTCAACATCAACAAAAGTTCATTATAACCTAGGCAATTTGAGGGTTTATCCAACAACCATACTCAAGAACAAACCAAAATAAATAAATTCAAATAATGAGTTCATAACGAAAACAATAAATTCGAACCGAATATTAATGATATTTGGACTGGTAAGTGCTGAACCTGGACGCTCTCTGGTTGAACCAATGTCCTTTTCTCTTCTTACCTTCTTTCTTTTCTTGCTTCTCCTCTGATCACGGCTCCCCCCCCCCACACCTTCCAAAACTATATGAATTAATGTTATATACTATGTGTCACTTGAAACCGACAATCCAAAGTCCAACCCCTGTTTACGTCTTGGGCCCCTCAACATAAAACAAACAAGCCGGCCTTTATGCTTCCTTTTGAAACTTCTTTTCTTCAATCCAACGACAAGCATGCATTATTGTTTTTATATTATTTTTCTTTTTCTGATAAACCTTGTGTACCATTTTTTCTTTCGTTGAACCTGTGACATAATTTGAATTCCTTAGTTGTTATATTCACTAAAATAATATACTTTTTCTATCACCATTCTTTGACTCAATTAACTCATTTTTAATTAACTTTTTAATAACTATTGTTGTATTAAATAACTCGTTTTAGCTCGTTGTCACTTAGAACCTTAAAATCCAACATATGAGCCAACTAAGAATAATATTCAATAAAACATGGCTCGAAAGTATTTAAAACTGTAAGAAATATTTGTTTAATAATATGTATATTTTAGACCATATCTTGTACCTACGATGGAAACCTAGTATTCTTTATATAGGCCCATAGACATTCCTTCTGGAAACCTTAATAATTACAAAATACAATTAAAATAAACACAAGTATAAACTAGGTCATCGAGTAGGATATATCCTTGTCAAACAGACCTCGTGACATTAATTATGCTCGAGGCATGTCTTCGCTTTACCTAGAATATTTTTTTTAGAAAATATTCTACTCCAGAAGACTTCAATCTTTATGACTTATCCCAACTTTGCTCGGACAAATCCCACGAGCAAACATATTCTTCTAGATCTCTTCAATATTCATTACGGTTTATTAAGAACAATTCAAGTATGCTCGGGTACTAAAGCTTGCTCAAGATTGAACCATGCTCAAAGTTTCATTTAGAACATATTGAGATCATCCTGTATTGTATCCATGCTTAACCCACCAAAATACTTGTAATCTTATATTTAAGCATGGATAGATCAAGTGTTTGCTCGAATAGCAAGTGTTTGATGAGGAACATCCTTGCTTGATGAAGTGTAGCTTGCTCGAAGCTTTACACACTTAGAAGAATTTCCAGAAGATAACCTTACTTGAGTAAGATATCATGCTCAAAGGTCCAATCTTGCTCGAGTTCCGTACTTAGCCATTTTCTAAGGAAGTTGAGAAGATTCCAATCTTCCTTGTCAATTTTCCGACCCAACAACCTCCCTTAGATTGGTACAAGCTCAGATGCACCAAGACATACCTGTGTTACTTACACATTGTTCAAATACACATCAAATTTCATACACAAATCAAAATACATTATATTAGCAAATTTTGCCTCAAGGGCATTACATATTAAAATACATAAAGCATAAAATTAAAAAGTATGATAAAAATTACAAGCATTAATCAAGTGGTCATTTTTGCAAGATACTTGCAATTTTACCTTTGTTCATACCTTCTAGCCTTTTTTATCTTTCTGTTTCTCACTATTGTGGCTATTTGTTGAAACATATCCAATTTCACATGATCTTAGGAGTCCAATGGCTATTTGTCAGATCTCTGTTGTGTATGAACTCTAGTTCAAAGTTCTTTTCAATGATTCCCAACACTTCTCCTTCAAAGTTTCTCAAATTAAATGTTCCACTTCTTTTATTGTACAAAATGTTAGCTATCTTTCCATTTCTCTCCACTTTAGAATTGGGCGCAATCATCTCTCCTCATACTAATACTTTCTCTTAAATTTCTTCTTGGAGGATTGGAAGCTGGAACTTCTCTTCTGGTACTTGAACTAGCATGTACACTTCTTCTGGTAGCTCCTTGCCTTTCAGGTTGTCTAAATGAAATTTCAGAAAGTTTGACTTCCGACAACCTTTTGTTCCTCCTTGCTCTCTCAGCTTCAAAATAGTACAACTTTCGTTTCTTGTCAAGCAAAGGAAACCCAGCTCTATGTTGATCATGTAAGTATTTTGAGAGCTCATTCCTTTGTTGACCTGCAAATCGGTCCCTATTCTGGTAATCATACAATTTCATTAAATTGTTCCCTTGAGAAGTCCCTGAAATAATCTTTTTGAAGATAATCACCTTTTCCTCCCCACTTTTTAAGATGACTTTCCGAGTTTTGGACCTAGCATCCAAGTACAAGTTTGTAGGCAAATTCTCATTGGTTCTTGGACGTTCTTGCCTATGTAACTCATATCTGGTCAACAGTATTTGTACTCTGGATGTTGAGGATCGGTGTGATGATTTGTCCTTTTGAAGATGATCCTTCTTGTGAATGTTTTTGTTGTGGCACATCATACATTTTCTTTACTTCCTCTTTCATCTTCATCACCAGTTGGAAATAGTACCCACCTCTTTTACAAAAAATGTTGATCATGTTAGCCGTTTTAAGTCTCAAAAGTTGCCTCAAAGTCTACTTGCTCTGGCTTAACATTCACAGGCTCTGTCACAGTCTTCTTAAATTTTTCAATTTCTTCCATCCTTTTTAATTCTTCATTATACAACCATAATTCTCTTCCATAGATCTCCTTTAATTCATTCTTTACAACCTTCCAAAGGCTTCATCACTCATTCCTTGTCTTAAATAACCTTTTTAGAATTTCAGTTCTGTCTGTATCTTCAAACCAGTAATCTATTTCTTTCTGTTTTTGCTCACTCAACATTTTTGTCTTATCTTTATTCAATTCTCTTCCTTTCCCCTCTTTCTGATCTATCCTTCACTTGCTGAGCAACTACTCTTTCTTCATTAGCAATTCTTTTCTTTACCAAGTTGACTTTTGCCTCTATCTCTTTCTTTGACAAAGTATTTACATGTTTGAAATTATGACCATTACCCACAAGGAATTTAATTTTTTCACCATATTTCTTTAACTCATCAACTTCACTTTGTTTCAATAAATTCTCTTTTGCCTTTCTTTCTTATTCTTCCCTCTCCCTAACTGACACCATCTTAAAGAGATTATCAAAATTCTCAAAGGTTTGTTTGTTCAAGTATGAAACCACATAATTATTCACTATCAAATAGTTTCTTTTCAATGTTCTTTTCTTCCATCCATCTGCTAAATTAATAATCTCATCTGCGACATGATTTGTATATGTTTTGGATCATACTACAGAGATTTTAAAAAATTAATTTTCTTTTCTAATTCCTTTTTCTTTTCTTCCCCTTTCTTCCTTTGCTTCTCTGCTTTTCTTATTCAACAAATATTCAAGATCAGCATCATTCAACTCTTTTATAGCTTCAAAGTTCATTCCAAATTTAATTAAGGCAATTATTCTTGGGTCTTTCATTTTCATTTCATTAAATCTTGTCTACATATTCCTCCTAGGCTCTTCAGTTAGATGAACTTGTGGTGATCTCATTTCAACTTCTTCTTTCCTCTCATCTTCCTTCTCAACAAACTCTGCATCATCATAAGTCAACTCATCGGTAGCTTCAATGTGTGGCTCATTCATTTCAGATTCTTTCACATCTATATTGTTTGATAACTTCTTTGACAATGCTTTTCCCTTCTTGGTATTTGAAGTATTAGATTTTTGTCCTTTTGCATTTGGGGCTTCATCTTTATTGACATTTATGTTCTCTGTTTCAGGCTCCAATTCAGGTATAGGTTATGGTGCTACCTGACTTAATGGCACAACATTAATTGGCTTTTAAGCAGAAAATCAGTCTTTTCATGTACAGTTTCATGATTAGCTTCTTTATCAGTCTTTTAAAATTCAGTGCCACTTTTGTTTGTCTTCATATGCTCATATGCCCGTTTTCTCTTTCTAACACACTTAACAACATTTTTAGGCCATTCCCTTGAATTTTTCAAAACATCATACATAGTTCTCAACACCACAACATCAGAAACCAACATTTTATATTCTTCTCTTGTCGTTGGTTATGGCTCTTGTTCTTGTTCATTTCTATATTCACCAGCAGCCACAGTTTGAGTTTCAAGCTAAGAGTTTTCTTTAAGAGTGCTTATAACAATGGCAAGATTTTCATCTAGATTCTTCTTTGCAACCTCCACCTCATCTTCTTTACTCTTCATTTCTCTCAATGTTTCAATCACTTCTTGAGGTATATCTTCTTATTCATTTTTAGCATTCGTCAAATTAATGACTTCCATTACATTCTCTAGCTCAACTCCGACAGCATCATCAACATTCTCCATCATCAGAAATTGATCTCCAGAAGTTGGCTTACGGGCTCCAGTGGGCTGTTAGTCTTCTTTTGTCGGTGCCATACATTTCCCCTTGATTTTCCTCCTTTCTTCCTCATCAGCTTTATCATTAACTTTTTCAGTAACTTTTTCAATCTCCAAGTCATCATACAAAATGTGAATTATGTCTTCCTCATTAACTTCTGCATTTGACTTCTCCTTCTCACCATCTATCTCCCCCTTTTCTTTATAATTTCTTAACTCAATTTCATCTTCATTCTCATCAATATCTTCAGACATGCCATACGTATCATCAATTAGCTCCAGAGCATCAGTCTGTACTTGTTGTTCTTCACTTTCTTCATATAGTTTACAGATCTGATCCAAGGCATTAATATTCTCCCCTTTTTTTGTTCATATGAGGTGTTCTCAACCTCCAAATGTTCCAGTGTTTAATTTCTTCTAAGTGCAGCCACAAGTGCTTCCTCAAGAGAACTGTTCTTTAATTTTAACTCTATGTTTTAAGCCTGCAATTCAGCATTTCATGTTAGCAAGTCTTCATATGCATTATTTGGTGAAGAAATTGGTGATTCATGTGGTGGTTCATCTTCCGGCTCAGACTCAGGTTGACTTAATAAGAATTCGAGTGAGTAATGGATAGGTTCAGTGATAGATATATGAATGTATGGTTCATGTTGTTGAATGGGCTATTCATGTGATGGTTGGATGGGTTCATTTATAGGTGAATGTGATGGTGATGAACTGTATGGATCATCCATAGGTTCTTAAATTGGTGAGTAGGGTGGTGAAGGAATGTTTGAATTTGGTTGGGTAATGTGGTCTGGTGAGATTGGTGGTGTTTTATCATTTGTGTGTTTTGAGTCACTTGATTAACAGTATCAATGAAAGCATCATTATCAATCGGGTCATTTGTATCTTGATCATTTCCCTTTCTCGCAACATAGGCTCAGTTGACAATGGCTTATTCACAACAGGCTCATCCACCACTTGTTCATTTACTGCTTCAAGTTCTATCATAGCCTCATTCTGAACACCCGCATTACCAATATCTTCATCAACATTTTCAATTTCAGCACCATCATGTCCACCATTATCATTATCGTCACTGCTTTCAGAATCTTCTTCATTACTGTCATCACTTTCACTTTTCCTCCATCTTAGGTTCTGGTGAGGCAGGAACCTCCATGATCTCCATTTGGTTGTTTAACAACCATGGCAACACATAAAACACCACCCTTGCATTGAATTGGCTTTTAGAGCTCACATCTTTATTCTTTTAAATACATGTGGATGCTGTAAGTTCAAAGTTTCATTAGTGGTTGCAAGTCCATTCAAAGCTCCATTAATAATGATTTGTAAAAATCTTGGATACATTTGGAACTTGTCTCTTTCATTCTTATGAGAATTTGTGACTAAACCGTTAAAGATCATCCTTAAAAAATTGAAAGGTTGTCTGAATAATATAGCAACAATAGCAGTTGCTAGTTCTCTGCTCAGTAATGTCCATATTTCTCTTCTCAATGACAGGCTTTGTATGACTTGTTGTATCAGGAACCTGTATAGTAATGGAAACATACCCTTTTGGAACTACCCTTCATGTATATTTCTTTGATAACAATAGTGTATATCAAATATTTGTGTTAATGTTGTATTACACATACATAGTAATGTGTATTCGATGTGTGTATTAGCCTTATATTGCATATATACAATAGTGTGTATCAAATATGTGCAATAGTGTTGTATTCTATGCCATACAACACTTTTGCATATATGCAATGAACACTATTACACATGTGCACTACACCGACGAGGTTATCAACAAAGGTGTTTTTTTTTAACAATAACAGCATATAAGAATAATGGATCGTTCGGCTTTGAGCCTAATAGCCCCAACCCTCATTTGTTCGGTATATTCGTATTGGGATTGGGTTTGACTTATTATACATCTTCCTTCGATAGACCAATTTCCACAGCCCAAACATCGTTCATATCTTTTTGCTCGTCTTTTCATTGCGCTTTTGAGATCCAATAAAATGGTGGCCTTTTTTCCTTTTGGCACCACTTTTTCCTCACCTCATTTCTAAAGAGAAAAATTCTCTTCCTAAGTTCTGAAGGCAACCTAGGTTTCGCGAATTTTAGACAAAAGTAAATTAAAATAAAAAGTATGCACTCCAGTTCTTTAAGGTCTGCTGGTAAAAGACAATGCACTCCAGTTCTTTAAGGTCTGTTGGTAAAAGACATACCTTTGTGATTAAGTCATAAAATTTCATTAGAATTAAAATAATCGATTATATGAATGATGAATGGAAATGACGAGTGATACAAAGGACGAACGACTAGAACATAAACCTAAAGGAAACTACTTGAATAATCCTGGTCCTCCTCAAACAAGGTCTGCATGTGGGCAAGCCCTGCCATGAAGTTAGTTTGGGTTAACCTCTAGGCTTGGCTCCGGTTAAAGCGAGAAAGTTCAGCCATGCGTTGCTCGAGGCTGTCTTCTAGCTTAGTCATTCTTTGGTCTACATGATAGTGTTCGAAACATAATGTCTTAATCTTTTCATGCATCTCTCGGTTTCGTTGTTCTGCCACCATGTTGATGCTTAGTAACTCATCAATTCTCTCGCGCAGGCACATGAGTTCACGAGCTACATCTATAGGCACCTCTCTTGGTCTTCCATAACTTGGCCTCTATCCTCTCTTGTCCATGGTCAGTTCTTGGGAAATAGTGTATGAAAAGGGGGTAAGCCAAAAGAATGTGAAGTGATAGTTATTTATAGACACACATGAGGACAAAACATGGCCATGGTGACATAAACACGGCTGTGTAGTTGAGTGATATAAATTTCAGTTTCAGAAAATTGTACGAATTGTAGAGATGATAAACTATAACAAAATGAAGGCGACAAGATCCTTGTTTAGCAAAACACAGCCGTGTTGAGTCACTTGGCACAAATTTTCGAATTTTTTCTCGCATGTCAGTCGTGATTTTGAGCGACTAGTTAAGTATGTTAAAATCTTATCCCTAAAACATAATTAAATTTCATTCCATAACAAAGTACTACGTTGCATTAATTCTGAGAATACATAAAATAAAACACACAAAATAAAAGAGAACCAGGTTAAGCCCGGTTGGTCCTAAAACACACGAAAAGTAAAAACATTATTAACAGCTAATTTTATCCTATTTTTTTTTCAACTTATCCCTAAAAGTGAAAATAAAAACTAAACCTAAAAATGCTAAATTTTTGTTGGAGTCAATAGCTTGACTCACGGTGTCACACCCTACCAATGCAGAAGCGCAGGTGCACGACGTCATATATGCTATAAGCATATGATTATCGCCAATAGGCATGTATTATAATACCAATAGTTTTAAAAGTGTTTATAAACCATATCTTGTTTATAAACAAAATTAGTTGAAGACACAACACGTTGATAGGGTTATACAAGCGAAATCCCTTTAAAAGGGTATCTTAATTAAGCATTGAGGTTCCGTCTTCATGATTCCTTATGAGCGTTAATTCCTTGAAAAGCATACATTTAAAAAGTCAACACAATGATTGGTGAGTTCGTAGGTTTTAAGACTCAGTATGCAATCAGGTTTTCATAAATTGTTGAATCAGTTCGCAAACAAGTATACGATAACATATTGAAACAAATACATTGATCCTCCGTAGACTAGCTAAATCTATGAATTAATATGACAAACCCTGAGCCTATAACCAAACCACGACTTATATCATTTTACCCTATTTAAATCTCAAAGATGGAATATACGCACCCTATTTAGATGCTGCATTGGAGGTTAGCGCGACTAACCTAGTGTAGGGGGAATGTCAACGCCAATAGTACTATTCATAGAATCTTGTGGCTAACTCCGTTAGCTAATGGTTATAGTATGCAAGTAAAAGGCTTTTAGCACTACATAGTCCAACTCATGTTCGCGTAAGGATTGGTGTTTTGTTCATAATTATCGTATATAAAAGAAGTTTTGTATGCCCCCCCCCGGGGGATTTATAAAACAGTAAAATAGTAAAAGGTGCTTGTGAAACTCACCTCGTGTAGTGATATGGTCTAAATTATACATATTTTTATATAAATATTTCTTACACTTTTAAGTAACATTGTGGTTATTTTTATTTAAGTATACTCGTTCCTAGTTCATATTTTAATTTTAAAAGTTATAAGATATCATGAGCTTATATGAGTACTTTTACTAAACTTGATATTAACGAGTGAATGGCAGAATAAGTTTTCTATGGTATTGTTATAATTAATAATATTCTTATTCTTAACTACAAAAAAGAAAAGAAAAAGAATAAATTAATTATGGATTGATTTGATGCACGTGCATATGGATGCATGCATTTTACTTGGTTTTTTATTAATAAATAATATTGATAAGAATCTTAACCATAAATTATTTGCAGAAGTTATACACATGACCATATTAAAACAAAGAAGAGGAGTGGGCCGTAAGAAAATAAGAAAACAATTATAAAAGAGGCTGATTCACGTACAGAAGGGGAAGATGAATTTTTGGAGAGCCACCATCATAATAGAATTGGGCAGCCACAAGGAAAACACTTTGGTTCTAGCAGAGAGTGTCTGGGTTCAACATCTACTCATCCAAGAATCATTATTATTTGGTTTGAATTTTTTGTTTTCGTTATGAATTCATTACTTGAATTTATTTATTTTGTTTGTTCTTGAGTATTGTTGTTGGCTAAACCCTCAAACTACCTAGGTTATGATGAACTTTTGTTGACGTTGGACTTTAGTTTGGATTTTGCTTTTGTTATGGTTTATGGTTAAGTAAAAGGCTTATTGTTATTCATTCGATGCATATGTGTGCTTATGATTGTTTGGTGAATTTTATTGTTTCACAGTTTCTTTGGTGATTGTTTCATATGATAGGATTCTGTTAGGTCATCTGCTGTGTGTTTTTGACTAGTTTATGGTTGACTTGCAATAAAATCATAGGAACAATAATAATTAATCAAGTGGACCTAAATGTGCTGCTAGCCTAAAAAATGTAAGGTGATAGGTTATTTGATAGGTCTTGATTGATTAAGATTACTAGATTTAGTACTTCGTAAGAAGTCCGTCTAGATTTGATTTTTCAACTTTGTCTGTTAATGTCGAATGAATTTATTAAATAACCTTTGATTTCCGCGCTGTAAGGTAGGATTTCTTATAGAGGTACTTGTCATAAAATAAATTAGCGACCGTAAGCGAGTCTAATTAAGCTGATGTTTTTAAGAACTTAATAGAAATCCGTAAGTGTCTTCTTTAGAAGGGTCAGGGGTCCTGTTTAGGTTTTCTTTAAGTGAATAATATAAGATCCCAGTTCCATAACTTAGCATTTTCCAACTATTTGATAATTGATACATTAGGGATTCTAGCCTAGGTGGTTGCTTGTCATCATTTGAATTAAGTCTAGGTTTAAGTCGTCTTTAAGTCTTAGTGATTAATTTACTATTAGTTTAATATTAGTTTTTAGTATAACCCCCCAATAATATAAATAAATAGTCGTGTATGTAGTTGAGTCTAATTTAGCTAGTTTACGTAATTAAAAGAGTCTCGTGGGTTCGATATCCGGACTTACTTAGCTATACTAGAGTCGACCGGTTCACTTGCCGGTTAGTAGTTTTTAATTAAGTTAAGAGTCTAGAATTATTACTTAGTGTCTAGATTTGCGTTTATTTACTTTATAAATTAATAAATACTTTTAGCACATCATGTAGCGTGTTCACTAGCAATTTTAGTTGTGACCTGAAGTTCGCTGCTTTCACACGTCCTAGACATGTAAGGTCTAGTTAGTTACCATTATAGATTCGCAAGTCGGTTTATGCTAGTCTCTTTCACCAGCTAGTCATTTTGCTAATTTGTTTGTGTCAGCTGCTTTTACCAACCAAATGTTTCATTTGTTTGTGTCGGTTGCTTTCTCCAACCGAACGCTTCATTTTGTTTGTGTCGGTTGCTAATTTCACGAAATAAACGTTTCTTTTGTTTGTGTCGGTTTCTTTCACCAACCGAACCTCTCATTTATTTCGTAAGTAACTTTTCATACGAATACATCCTTTGATGACATGTCTTTGATTTCTCGAAAATACACATATATTTATATAAAATAAGTATATATAAGTAATTGCTTATCAAAATGTGTTCATGTGTCCTTGTGTCAACTTGAACCCGGGTTAATATATTTTATTCAAGACTCGAGTCGTATATCATCATGTACGGTAAATATGTAATATATATATATATATATATATATATATATATATATATATATTCAGAAATCAACATGTATTTTAGTAAAAATAATAATTATAATATTTTCACCAAATATAACTATGAAAAATATACTCATACTGATTATCAAAATCCATATTTTCTAACATAAGTTGAGTATAACAAGATTTTGATTTTTAGATACTAATTCACCATGATTTAAATGCGCACACACAAATATGTACATTATGTCTTTAAGCATTCGCTTAGTCATAAAAGTTATATTCTTGAAAAACCTGACGTGTAAACATGTTAAGTGTTTTTAAACCAAAACTCCTAACAATAAAACCCACTTTAAAGCATAGTCAGCAATCCTTTAAAATCAACTTTTTGTGCATGGTAAGTTTATGTGTATATTTAAATGCTTATTTCTTTAACATGTTAAATGTGTAGATTGTTATTTAGGTGAAAGCCTAGCATAACCCCTTTATGAACTAGGTTTAAGGAGGGTGTAGAATACTTAGGTTTAAGATTAATGTAGATAAAGAGAGATTAGAGGATCATAAGCTTGTTTTTCCATGCGAAGCTCGTTTAACATTTCAGATAGAATCTCCCACACCATCTTGTTCTTGAACACAATAAGATATAGAGATTAGTTTAGGATGTGTGTGTGTTTGTATATAAATTGAAGGGATAGTCAAGATTAGTAACATGTTTCTAAACTGAAGAGAGAAATTCTAGGGAGAGCAAAGGTGATGGATGATTGAAGAAACACTAAGTGACCCGGGGCAGATTATGGATAATCTGGGGGTTAAGTAATGTTTCCCACGAGAATGAGGTCCAGCAGAGAAGGTTATTCTTCAGGTGACCTGCAAAACAGACACCGTGAGCTCGTCACTGAGAAGGAGGGGGTTCCTCCTTGTGACCACCCTCCGGCGTGAGAATCAGACTAGATTGCTCTGAATATAAGTGTATATTAAGAGATTGCTAGATAAGAATGAGATATCAGATGATGTCCTTACCATTCCAAGATGTTGAAGTATTTATAGCCGAAGGTAGGTTTCCTAGAAGGTACAGCCGGCTGAATAGTATTCCTGTTCTACCAACAGTGGACTACGCACAGGCCATGCTGGTTGGTGGATAGACTACGGCCGACAGTAACAAGGTCGGCTGTATACTGTTCCTTTACTGCCGGCTATGCACTGTTCCACCAACTGTAGGCTGCGCACGTCCCATAGTAAGGGTTGGTGAGTAGGCAGCGGCTAATAGTGACAAACAGTACTAGAGGGTGCTCCTCCTCGTACTGTTGTCGGTGAGCTGTCACCCTGTGATTGGTTCATGGGTTGTTCTGGTCAGATCGTCTGTTCTGTCCATACCTTAGTAGGTATAGTACAAAAGATCTTCCAGAAGCATACGGACTGGCTCATTTAGGCGGGATTATTCCCGCCTTGCTCATTCCTTCATGTGACTACTGAAGTAGCTAGTGCCTTGTGCGTGTAGCCTTGCTGTCAGTGCGGGTAGCCTTCCCTGATGGCTTTTATCCGCAACTGCGGGAACAAGCGGGGTACTTCACCATTGGGAGAATTTCCCTGCGGGTACAGCTGGCGTACTGCGCGTAAGGCTTTCTCTGAGCATGGTGGGTCCTGCGGGAGCGGTTGGTCGTTGCGCAGACGTCCCTGTTCAAGGTGAGTCTTGCGGGTCCAACTGGGCTCTGCTGGGACCTACCTCTTCAAGTCCCCCCAGTCCAATGTTCTTCTCATGAATTATTAATAAGTGAGGTGAACTTTTGGACTAGTAAGGGGTTTTGAAAAGGGTTTTTAGTTTTAAGGTTTTCCGTGGGGATTCTTCCCACGGTTTTCCTGCTGTCACGCAGAAATTCCAGACTTTTCTGCTTGATCTTTGGGTATGAAGCGGGTAGGTTTGTAACCTCCTCGCAAGTCAGGAGCGTTGAGTCCCACTTGTGTGGATTCTCCATGGGGTTTTGGTAGTTTTCAACATAGTGATCAATTATGCTAAAACCACCTATTCCATCTTCGAGTTTCAGACAATATAGTTCTCGACGTTCCCGTCATGCGGGGATGTTATTCATGTTTCCGCAAGCATGGCCCAGAAGATCCTTCTTGGTTTGAATTCCCTGCAGAGTGCTAAGTATGTGAAGGGTTTTTCCTTGACACTGTACCCGCACTCGTCTTACGGTTACTTTACTTCCAAGGTATTCCTGGCGTCAATTCCCTGCGGGTGCTAAGTATGTGAAAGGTTTTGCCTTAACACTGTACCCGCACCTGTCTTACAGTTACTTGGTTGCCAAGGTAAGGGTTATTTTCCCGCTTACTTTTGAATCTTTTTGAATTTTTTGAAATTCGAAAAGTTGGTGAAAGGATAAGAACAGTCCAAACCTCTGAAACATCGTGCGACGGTTTCTTCTGACTGTGTCAGGACGTGCAGGAAGTTATGGTGACGTGACAGTACATGGTCATTCCAGACGCTTTTTCAGGCGCGTGGGCGCGATTTTTCGGGCGCGTGGCCGCGAAATTAATGGTACGCGTCCTTTCAACAGCTGTTGCCATCTTACTTTTTGCCACGTGTCATAGTTTCATTGCACCTTCGATTTCTCTCTCTTCCGCATTAAATTCATCGCATTAATTGCGATTAGTATATAAAGGGGGAGAGGGTTCTTTGTAATCCACACTTTCACTTTTCTCTTCATCTTCAAAACGATTTCCGGCGAATACTCACCTTTTCAGTCGAGCATTCTCTTGAAATCGTTTTCTTCTTTCATCTGCAAGATGTCTTCCTACGATCTTGAGGGTACAGCCCAGGAGGCTGGGGTGCACGCCGATGACAAGAGTACTGCTGGCGAGTGCCAGTGTGCTCTGCCTGTCGATCTATATCAGTACATCGTCAGGAAGTTCATGCTCGAGTCTCAAGCCTGAGTTTCCTGAACCCCATCAAACGGTGTATGATGCCCCCAGAGGCAAGATCGGGGTATATGCTGCATTCTTTGTCTATGGGAATCTTAGATTCCCGTTGACAAAGTTTGTGTACCGTGTCCTAGAGAGGCACGGTGTACACCTGACCGAGGTGCACCTGATGGCGATCGCGAAGATTCGCCACTTCGAGTGGGTGTGCCGGATTCTGGGCATTGAGCCCTTTGTCGACCGCCTGATGACCTTCTACACTTGGAGGTGCATCCAGGGGTGGTATACCCTGATAACCCGGATCAAGGGTTTGAAGATTTGCGCAACCGAGCGTAGTCTTCGCTCGTGGAAGCGGGAGTTCTTTTCCATCTCCGCTCGCGCCATCCCCCTTGCCATGAAATTCAAAAATGGGCAAGCTCTCCCAAGCCTTCACGCCTCCAACTACCAGGAGGCGGAATGGTTCTCGAAGATATCCCGAGTCCAATCTCCGGTTTACCGGTTTGCGGAGTCCGGGATGGTGATGCTCGGGATGAGCCGGGTGTGGAAGGATGCGGATGCGCGAAAGATCCCGATCATCCTCGAATACGGTTTGAACTATGTTCCTTACGGTATGCTCTGTTTCTTTTTGTTGATTTAGAATCTCTTCTAACTTCTTTCCTGTTTATTTCAGAGGGGAATGACTTGCAGTCGCTCCTGTATCCGCGGGAGGCTGACGGTCCCGCTCGGATGGGTACTCGCGCTCTAGACGAGAACGAGTTGCCCATCCTAGAACAAACGGCGGATCGGTTCGTGGAGGTCTACCCGCTAGGCCACGAGATCCTGAGCGCCAGGCGGCCAGGTAAGGCGCTATTCAACCCTCGACCCCTCAATGTTGAAACCTCTGCTGGAATTCCTCTAATCTTATGTTCTGATGAGGAATCCGCAGATGGTCCTCCGTTGGTGCGGAAGAAGAAGGCTGCCGGCGGGAAGGGGAAGGAGAAGGTGGCCTCCACTGCCGATCCGGTGCCTCGGTCTGACTCCGAGGCCGAGAGCGAAGAGGTGGCGGGGAACCCCGGTGGTGAGAAGACCACCGCTCCGGAGGCTGTGACGACTGTCACCTCCGGAGAGCCCCGGATGACGACGGTGAGCGGCGCAAAGAGGCCGGCTCCATCGGGTTCATCCCCGCCTGTCCGCACTTTCAGGCTCAAGAAAACCCGTAAGTACAAACTTTATTTTTAACTTCATAGTTTTCCATCTTTAATACTTTTCTTTATGCAGGCGTGGATGTTGACGCATTCCAGGGTGGAGCAGGGAAGAGTACTCCCCCGCCCATGACGGTAGGCTTGGTCAGCCTACCTGAGGCGACGACTCAGGCGGCTGCGCCTGCTTCCGTTGGTTTAGTTGCTCAATCCATTGAGCCAACTGTTCCAGCTGTGATGACATCACCGCCAGCTGTCAGTGCCATTTTTACCGCATCTTTCACTGAGCCGGCGGTTACTTTTGCTGCGGATTCCGCAGCGGCGACCGCGGCGGCCGCGGCGGCCTTCACCATGCCTCCTCCGTCATCGGCAACGACGGCCGATCCTTCAGGTATGCATGGGGCTTCTCGCCAACCTCTGCCTCCTTCCCATCTACCTGACCTCTTGGACGGATTTCCCTTGGGTTTAGGTGATGGGTTTGGCGGCTATCGGCCTGTTATTGACCCTACAGGTGCGTAGGGTTCTTTTGGCCTATTTTTTTTTATTTTTTTTTTATATCATCTTTTCCTAACTGCTTTTTGTTTTTTGCAGTGTCGGATTCCAATGAAGTGTATGTTCCTCGATGGAACATCCGCCGAGGAACAACCCTTCGCACACCTGTGGAGTGCGTGGAGTGGGCTCGTCACGCAGCTCCCAGTGGTGCGTTGGGGGAAGCCATGGCTAGCTACCAGGAGGGTAGGCTAACCAATGAGCTTCGGGTTCTCCTGGCCCGGATGCAGCCGCGCGTCGAGCTGCTTTGTCGTGAAAACGACAAGTTAAAAGCAGCTCGCATACAGGAAGTAGCTCAGGTGCGGGCTGTCCGGGAGGAGAATAGGAGGCTCTCCGCCGCGGCCGCAGAGAAGGAGAAGGCGTTCAAGGCCCTTGAAGTTGAGGTTCAGGCCCGTCTCGAGGCCCGTTCCAAGGCTGCCCAAGCTGTTAACGAACAGCTTCGGCTAGCTAAGGAAACTGCTAGGAACGCGACTGAAA
Organism: Bidens hawaiensis; assembly: GCF_021521415.1. Lineage (NCBI taxonomy): Eukaryota > Viridiplantae > Streptophyta > Magnoliopsida > Asterales > Asteraceae > Bidens > Bidens hawaiensis. The sequence continues at coordinate 93,171 of NW_027505823.1, forward strand.
GGGCCACCAAGGCTGAAGCTGTTGCTGAGCCTCTACGCCTCGAGAATGAGGAACTTAAAGCTAAATTAGAGGCGCTCCAACAGACTCATGATGCCTTGGCGATGGAGGACGCAAAGAAGCTCCAAGAGATCCTGGACCAGAGGGGCGTGCTTGACCACACTGAGCGGAAGCTAAAGGGCGTCGAAGAGGCTGCTGCAAAGGAAGTGTTGCTTGCCAACCTCAATAAAAGTGAAGCCGAACGCGCCTGTAATCAAGCTCAAGCCGCCCTCCAAGAAGCTCTGGTTGCCAAGGAATGGCTTCTTCGAGAAGCGTTGTCTCAGGTAAGCTTTTCATGTCTTTACGCTTTTCTTTGTAAATAGAAAAGGTTTTGATACTTGTATATTTTTTTGTAGGTTGTGCATCGGGTCTTCACGGAGACGTCTTATGACGATGCCATGAGCACAGCTCTCAACGCTTCTCATGAGGATGGGGAAAAGGCCGGCTTCCTGCTTGGTCTAGGGTTTATTGAGAAAGGCATCCCGCCTTCCAACTTCCCTTTGTATGATGTGGATACTGAAGCTGTTTATGACCAAGCAGTGAATCAGTATGCCGCATTCCCGCATCCGGTGGTGGAGAAGGTAAACGAAGTCGCTGTTGCTGATGATGGGCTACCTATCCTTAAAGCTTTCCTTGAACCGCCACGCTCTACTGATGGTGCGGGTCCAAGTGGAAGTGGTCCTGAAGCATGATCATGAAGATCCCTTTCCACCATTAGCGTAGATTTTTGCTTTTGTATAGCTTCTTTTGTAGGCGGGTATGCACCCAGCAATCTTTGTAATATTTGAATTTGATGGAATAAAGATTGTGTTAGTTCTTTGCCTTGTTTATTTTACGCATGTTTTGATCTAACTTAGCAATTTCTTTAGTACTTAGATAAGTTAACTTTTTAACGTGGCAAATTATAAGTTTGTTTCGCTTCCTCTTTCATGATTGTGCGGGTATGACCGTCACTTACACTTAGTAGGATGGCTTTACTTATATCTGACCTGCGTGGAAGTTTTCCTCATCTTTTCCTTTGAAATTTTCTAAGTGTTCAGAATAAGTTAACCTTTGGACGTGGTAGATAATAGGTTGAAGTTTTGCCTCCTTGTTCGTGATTGTGCGGGTAAGACCGTCACTTACACTTACAAGGATGGCTAAACTTTACCTACATCTGACCTGCGTGGAGGTTTTCCTTAAAACTTGAAATTTTTACCGTTGTGTTTATGCGGGTTTTGCCGCCTTCCACACATAACGACTTACTTCTTCCCCTATTTATGCGGTGAATACCGGCACATCAGTGTGGGAAGTTCATAAGTATAAAGGTAAGGCTATCAACACATTGTGAAAGGAGAATCATTTCCATTAGAAGTGGCTCTAGGCCTTTTCTTTACAAGTTTGGAATTGATCTACATATAACATTTGCGTAATTGAGCTCCATTTCATGTTCTTGGTATGGGAGTGCCATCGAGCCTTTCGAGCCGGTATGCGCCCTTTCCCAGAACTTCTTTGATAATGTATGGCCCTTCCCAGACCGGGGCCAGCTTTCCTGGGCGTTCTTGGTTCGAAGCCTCGTTGTTACGCAGTATGTAGTCTTCTACATTGAAGTTGCAGAGTTTTACCCGCGTGTTGTAGTACTTTTGCATTTGTCGCTTGTAGTTCTCTTCACGCACTGCGGCTAAGTCTCTGCGTTCCTCGGTTAGCATAAGGTCTAACCGTCTTTCCGCATCATTGTCTTCTGGCTGAATCAAGACCCTTGGTGAGGGTAAACCAATTTCGACCGAGACCATGGCTTCAGTGCCATAAGTGAGACTGAACGGGGTTTCTCCCGTACTGGCTTTCTTCAGCGTTCTGTTTGCCCAAAGGACGTGCGGAAGCTCGTCCACCCAGCCGGATCTGTGTTCCAAGAGTCTTTTCTTTATGCCTTCGACGATGCTCTTATTTGCTCTTTCCACCTCACCATTACCTTGCGGGTGTGCCACTGAGGTAAAGGTGTGGGTGATTTGAAGTTCTTTCAGCCACTGTTGTAGCTTCTTGTCAGCAAAGTGAAGTCCAAAACGACAAATAATAAATTCCCAAATAAATTTTTTGATATGTTTCGCGGTTGTTTGGGCTAAGGGTTTTGCTTCTATCCACTTGGTGAAGTAGTCGATGGCTACCACTAGGAACTGAACATTTCCTGCTGCTGTAGGAAATGGGCCTGTCACATCGATGGCCCACTTCTGAAATGGCCATGAAGAGGTGACTGGAACAAGTTCATTCTTCGGGCGGTGCGTGTTGGGTGCGTAGAGCTGGCAAGACCTGCATTTTCTGATGTATGCCAGCGCATCCGTATGCATCCCCGGCCAAAAGTATCCCGCGTTGTTTAGCTTAGCTACAACAGCGCGTGGACCTGCGTGTACTCCACAGATGCCTTGGTGTACTTCCCTTAGGAGGTAGTCAGCATCTTGGTTGTCCACGCATCTTAAGAGTGGGCCAAGAAAGTTACGTCTGTAAAGTATGTCATCGATGAGTTGATAATTCAATGCTTTACAGCGTAGTTTTCTTGCATGTGTTTTTGACTCTGGTAGTGTACCTGCCGCGAGGTATTTTATTATTGGTGTCATCCACGTTTCTGTGCCGGTTTGGATGACACAAATTTCCTTGTGCGGGACCGAAGGTGCCTCGAGGAGTTCAATGCGGATGTCCTTTCCCAAGTGGGTGAAGGCTAATGATGCAATCTTGCTTAACGCATCCGCAGATTTGTTTTCACTACGCTTGACGTGTATGACTTTGCAGTTGTTGAAATCACGCATAAGGGTTTTTGCTTGTGCGAGGTACAGGGCCATTGTGTCGTTCACGGCCGTGTACGTCCCGTTGATTTGGTTGGCTACTAACATGGAATCCACGTGGGCTTCCAAGTGTTTCACTCCCATCTTACGCGCAATTCTCAACCCAGCCAAGAATGCCTCATACTCGGAAATATCGTCTTAACCTGCGTGAAGCATGTATAAGTGCTAAGACTAATTTTTCGAGGGTAGAGTACCGGGTTTCTACGTCTGTTAGGATACGGCTGACATAATAGATTGGCATCTGGATGCCTTTTCGCTCTACTAGCAGGACTGCCCCGGTTGCTCTATCTGTTGCGGAAAGGTATAGGATTAACTCCTCTCCCGCTTTTGGTGCTGTGAGCGTTGGGAGTTCGATCAAGCGTGACCGAATCTCCTGAAAAGCTGCTTCCGCTTCTGGTGTCCAGCGGAAGTGCGTTTTCTTTAAACAGTTTCTCAACGTTGACACGAAAGGAAACAACTTATCCGCATGGTTTGCCAAAAAGCGATTAAGTGCGGCTAGTCGTCCATTCAGTGTCTGAGCCTGTTTGATGGTAGTAGGTGATTCCATTTTGATAATGGCTTCGACCTTTTCAGGGTTCGCTCTGAAGCCATCTTTAGTGACAATGACCCCCAAGAACTTCCCTTCTTCCATTCCAAAGGCACACTTGCTCGGGTTGAGCTTCATGTTTATCTTCCTGAGCGTGTTGAAAGTTTCTTCGATGTCTTTCAACATCGCTTCTGCGTCAAGGCTTTTGATGACCAAGTCATCCATGTAGACTTCCAAGTTCCTCCCAATTTGGGCATGAAACTGGTTGTCCATCAGGCGTTGGTATGTGGACCCGGCATTCTTAAGTCCGAATGGCATCATTTGGTAACAAAATGTGCCATCGGGCGTCCGAAAAGCGGTTTTGTCCTGATCATCAACGGCCATGTGGATTTGATGGTACCCCTTATACGCGTCCAGGAAGCATTTAAGACGAAACGGTGCTAACGAATCCACCTTAAGATCAATTTCGGGTAACGGATAACAATCTTTGGGGCATGCTTTGTTCAAGTCCTTGAAATCTATGCACATGCGCCATTGTTTGTTATTCTTCGGTACCATAACGGGGTTTGCAACCCATGTTTGATATCTACTAACGCGTACGATGCCTGCGTCAAGGAGTTCCTTGACTTGGGTTCTACACGCGTTAGTTTGTTCTGGCCCCATTACTCTACGCTTTTGTATGATTGGCGTAACAGCCGGATCGCATTTGAGCTTATGCTCTGCCTTACTTCGGGGTACACCAGTCATGTCAGCTAGTGTCCAAGCAAAGATGTCAGCGTTTTTCTGTAATAAGCGCTTGAGTAAGGTGCGTGTGGGATCAACAACTGTTGGGCCAATAGAAACGGCCTGGTCAGGGTATTTGCCGTTGAAGGCCCATCTTTCCGGTTCGGTGATGGTTGGTTTAGCCATCTTTGGTTTGGGTTTAGATGAGACAGATGCGATGCATACCTGGGGAATGCCGGTGATCATCGCTACACCCTCAGCTGTTGGCCATCCCATCATGCCGTGGACTGAAGATACCACAGCGTTGAATCTTGCCATCCCGTCTCTTCCGAAGAGAATGTCGTATGTGTGGTGTGGCTTCCTCATTACGACAAAATCCACGTCTTCTGTGCGTGAGTGATTTCCGTCCGTAAGAGTGACGGGGAAAGATAGGATACCCAGGGGGGTGTTTGTGCTGCCGTCGAACCCTTCCATCTAGGTGTAGATCGTTTCCAGGCGTTCCTTGTCTTCGTCATCTAGCTTGTCGAAGAACTGCCTGTACATCACCGTTGACGAGGCGCCGTTGTCAGCAAGAGTGCGAGAAGTGATGTAGTGCCCCAGCTGGCTTTTGATGACGATAGGGCCTTCTTTGCTGGGGCCTCCTGGCACTCGCGTGAAGCGCACCTCAGCTTCCTTCCACGCGCATGGTTCTGTCGCTCGCCTTTTTCTTCCTCTGATCTTACCATGAACCATGTTGATGCTGATGTCAACGGGCTTTCGTCCGTTGCCTCTGTACCGGTTATCATTCCTTTCTCCCTTCTTGATTGATGCCACAAGGTGTGCAAGTCTTCCATCCTTGACGAATGTTTCAACAATATCCTTCAAGGATGTACACTCCTCCGTACTATGACCTTCTGTCCCGTGGAAGTCACAGGATTTGCTTTGATCCGCATTGGGTCGCTGCCGGATCATTGGAGCTTTTGGCCATGGTAGTTTTTTGGTGGCAAATATCTCCGTGACGCTTTTGGTGAGTGGCGTCCAACGGTGTTTTCGGTTTGAAGGGTGTGTATTATCTCTTCCGCCAACAAGGGGGTGAGAGCTGGATGAGGTGTCAAAGTTTACCCTTGACTGCCAAATACCTAGCTTCCTCTTTTTGTTCTGCCGGGCGATCCGAACATTGTTTTCTCTAGTCCTTTGCGTGTAGAGGTGTGTACTCTGGGGAAGATCCCTTCCCTGTTGCTTCTCCGTCTCGGCAAAGCGCTTGGCCGCCGTCATGATGGCATCCCATGTGGATGGCATGCCGTCCTTACCCGTCAATGTGCGGATAAGCTCTGGGTATTCGGCGCCCTGGATGAAAGCGGCGCGAACAAAATCTTCACTTATGTTGCCCAGACTTAGCTTTTTGGAGTTGAAGCGAGTGATGAAGTCTAGCAAAGATTCATCCTCCTCTCTCACGCAGTTGAGGATCGTCCACTGTTCTTCAGTATATTTCCTTTGTTGGCTGAAGTGTTGGCTGAACTTGTTTTGAAAGTCCGCCCAATCATAGATGTGGTGGACCGGTAAACGATCAAACCATGCCCTGGCCGCTCCGACCAGAGTCATCTAGAACATATAACACCACGTGGGTTCCGTCCAGTTACTGACGGTTGCCCCCGCAATGAATCTGTTCAAGTGGTCGTCTGGGTCGGATAGACCATCATAAGTGCCGATGTTGGACATTTGCTTGGCACTTCTCGGGGCGATTGCTTCCGCAATGTCCCTTGCAAACTTTGACTTTCCTGCATTCGCAGCAGTTGGTCTAAAGGTTTTGGAGAAGTCACGCGGGTTTCTCTCCGCATTCGTTGGTTTAAAGGTTTCTCCAAAATTCCTTGTCGGTTGGAAGTCCGTTTCCTTACGCTTCCCTTTTGCCTTATGGCGAGGGTTTGCGTCGGTATCGGATTCTTCCCGCTCATCGTCTGAGTACTCGCACTCACTGTTCATATTGAGATGTTGGCGAGTACTGCCGAATTCGTCAGCCTGTTGAACTGAACGCAAGCGTTCATCTAACTCAGCTTGGAACTCTTTCTGACGTGCTTCAGCCCACGCCTTAACTTGATCTAGTGTTTGGCGAGGGACCCTCGTTCGTTTCTCCAACTGGGCATCAGTGAACCCCAGTGGAATATTTACTGCACTTGCCCCGGCTTGGGTAACCGGGGTAGTGTTCGTAAGATTTGTATAACCGCCGGTGGTCCCCCCAGTTGCTGGGGTTGTGGTTACCGGGGTTTCTTGGTCGCTTACTGGCCTTGGGACCGGAGTAACGTTAACCATTTCTTCAGAAATTTTGAAAAAACTAAGGATTAGTTCTAGCTTTTATGCACGGATGGCGCCAATGAAGAAACACTAAGTGACCCGGGGCAGATTATGGATAATCTGGGGGTTAAGTAATGTTTCCCACGAGGATGAGGTCCAGCAGAGAAGGTTATTCTTCAGGTGACCTGCAAAACAGACACCGTAAGCTCGTCACTGAGAAGGAGGGGGTTCCTCCTTGTGACCACCCTCCGGCGTGAGAATCAGACTAGATTGCTCTGAATATAAGTGTATATTAAGAGATTGCTAGATAAGAATGAGATATCAGATGATGTCCTTACCATTCCAAGATGTTGGAGTATTTATAGCAGAAGGTAGGTTTCCTAGAAGGTACAGCCGGCTGAATAGTATTCCTGTTCTACCAACAGTGGACTACGCACAGGCCATGCTGGTTGGTGGATAGACTACGGCCGACAGTAACAAGGTCGGCTGTATACTGTTCCTTTACTGCCGGCTATGCACTGTTCCACCAACTGTAGGCTGCGCACGTCCCATAGTAAGGGTTGGTGAGTAGGCAGCGGCCAATAGTGACAAACAGTACTAGAGGGTGCTCCTCCTCGTACTGTTGTCGGTGAGCTGTCACCCTGTGATTGGTTCATGGGTTGTTCTGGTCAGATCGTCTGTTCTGTCCATACCTTAGTAGGTATAGTACAAAAGATCTTCCAGAAGCATACGGACTGGCTCATTTAGGCGGGATTATTCCCGCCTTGCTCATTCCTTCATGTGACTACTGAAGTAGCTAGTGCCTTGTGCGTGTAGCCTTGCTGTCAGTGCGGGTAGCCTTCCCTGATGGCTTGTATCCGCAACTGCGGGAACAAGCGGGGTACTTCACCATTGGGAGGCTTTCCCTGCGGGTACAGCTGGCGTACTGCGCGTAAGGCTTTCTTTGAGCATGGTGGGTCCTGCGGGAGCGGTTGGTCGTTGCGCAGACGTCCCTGTTCAAGGTGAGTCTTGCGGGTCCAACTGGGCTCTGCTGGGACCTACCTCTTCAATGATGGTGGTGGTTCCGGGGAGGTTGTTCATGGTAGTACCGTGTGATGTAGAGAGAGAGAGAGAGAATTGAATGTCGTTAGTGGTGTTTTGTGTGGTGGAATGTGGTGGTTTTGTGGTGTTACTCTTTCTTCGTGAGGGGTAGGATGGTGGCGGTGATGGTTGCTACGGTGGCGGAGGTGGTTGCAGCTGATGCGAGGCGTCGGTTACCCTGAAGGTGAGAGTGGTACGTGTGACATGCTAAACTTAGGAACCAAGGAAAGTAGTTGTGATGTGTTGGTAATCAGGTGGTAGGAACTAGCTGTTGGTGGTGGTAAACGCCGAAGGTGGTGGTGAACACCAAAGGTGGTGGCCGGTTGAAGGGATTCAGTTAGAGAAAGAGAGAACTGAAAGAGAGTATGTTTGTTTCTTCATGTATCAAGTATTTCCTATATATGTGAGTTTAAGTAAAGCCTTTTAATAGCCAAACTCAAGAGTTAGATTTTGAGTGTGGAGTTGGAACACATTGAAAACTCTTAAATGAGTGGAAAGTTGATTGAACCGGTTTGGTAGACTGATGGCAGCTGATTTCAAGGAAACAAAGGAAGAAGATGTGGTGAGTTGATAAAAGTGAAATGATAGGATTAGGTCTTGTGTTTGAATTATCATATGCATCGATTCATATCTATTTTTTTATTTATTTTCTTCTTAATCTTTTATTAAATAATTTCTTTCAGTACAACATGTACGCATCCGTCGACCTGGTTAGCGCGAGGCCCTTAGGGTTGATTTGCCAAAACCCTTTGGAGGTTAGGGAGGTTTTAGGATTTGTAGGTTGGTTATCACTATTAAGTTGACATTTCTTGATTAGCTAGGCGTATCTATTTGTTTAATTAACAAAGTTTTGGGTAAACGAATCCGCGTATACATCGTGTATAATTTCACATACTCATGTGTGGATGTGAGTAAACTTTGTTTCATATATTGAAGCATGTATGGGTTTTAACATAAATAATTATAGGAAAATTGGTTTTCAATACTCCCAATTATGCCCTGTTGGCAAATAGTAGACCCAACTTTGCACTTGGCTGGTGGCGGTCCCAACTAAAGGGGTATTTGTTTTTAACGGTCCGCGACTAACAGATGACTAACTCCGTTAGTCTGTTGTTGAGTTGGCACGCCTAATTGTCAAAATATTGCTTATGTGGCAGCTTACATGGCAATCAAAGTAATAATATAATATGTAGTCTGTTTCTAGAGTTCTGATGAAAAACCCCACCATTGGACAAGAACTAAAGTTGACCTGAACTTCATCGTGAAGACATGGTGATGACGGATTAGCGGCAATAGTAGCGGTGGCGAATAGTGGTGGCTGTGATGAACACGTTAGTCCGAGAGTGAGAGAAAGAGATATACATATAGAGAGAGAAGAGACCGTGCCATGTAAGCTGCCACATAAGCAAAGTTGGGAGTATTTAAAAACAATAATATTTAGTTGGGACCGTCACCATCCAAGTGCAAAGTTGGGTCCATAGTTGGGAATATTTAAAACCAATTTTCCAGAATTATATAGAATGATGTATATGTATAGTGATCATGTTTAAATTTTAAAAATAAAAAAAGGCGTGTTGGTGTTGTGTGTTATATGCTACAATTCAAGAAGAAAGGTAAATATGGATTTTTTGTGTGGTAGTTATAATATTGTCCATAGGAGCTCACGTATTTGGTAAGAGTTTGGCATGTCTTGTTTTACCCATATCTGCTCATGCGTAGGATTTTTATATATTTATTTATTATTATTATTATTATTATTATTATTATTATTATTATTATCGTTTAAATTCAACTATGTCATTTAAGCAAATTAGAATGTATCGGAGATAGATCAGCAAATTTAATAATAATATATTATACTAAACCTATGCTATAACTATCTCCATTCATATATGCATTTTAGTAATATATGAGTTTAAGCGTTCGTACGTTTGTTAATATATAGTTCGAGAATTAAATTATAATAACCGTTTGAAGAGGCATTTCGTATTTGTTGTTCGAATATTTTACAAAAACAATGATAAAATATATGTTTATAGTATAGAATTCAAGCCTCCTGGTTCGGTTATATATATATATATTCAAGTCGTTTAAAGTTATTACCAACGTCTGTATCCGTCGAATAAATCCAAAGGTTTGAGTAATTTAATTAAAAATAAATTACTTATACGCAATTTATCATGCATATGTGGTCTTATGCTAGACTCATTGTGATTAAGCATAACAAATTTCAAACATTCAAAAATTAACGTAACGAAATCATGTTTAAGGAATGTACAAAAAATGGCATTGCTATGGAGTATGGGACTATTGCTTTGGCACCTAAGACATGGGAATATTACTTATAGCATACACTTCCTGACAATCAAAAAGCTCACGAGAATATTACACTATCCTTGACCCGGAGTATGGGACTATTGCTTTGGCACCTAAGACATGAGAATATTACTTATATAACATCAAATGCACAGATTACTAAATCACAAAAGCTTATAACCTGTAATTGATCTGACAAACTAAATATGGAGTAAGGAAGACGAGTAGAGTTGTGAAACAAGGGTATTTGTAAAAAAAAACGGTGCCTCAATGTGGAGGGATAAAATTAAACACTGGAAGGTACGGACAATTGAAACGATTATTTAGACAAACCTTATCGGGCATATTCATATCGGCCAAATTAAAGCCCTAAGAGCATAATATTTGGAAAACCAAATTTTGTAAGGAGACAAGAAGAGCTTTGAGAAGGAAAACCGATGAAATTTTATATCTCGAACAAACCACGTCCGGTTTACAAACCTTGGTAACTTACGATGTTTGATTATGGACGAAGCACGCAAGTCTAGATATCCCAATCGTTCAGAAACCGAAATCATGCCATTAAAAGACTTGAACATAAACGAAAAACTAAACTTTGTAGAAATATTAAGACATAACAAAATCTCTCTTGTAAAAGTTCGGTGTCATTCAGAACGGGGACCCGAATTCACGTGGGAGCGAAAATCTGAATTTAAAAAGAAATAACCGCACTTGTTTCCAAATAAGGACAAAGTTGAATAATCGAATTTCGGGGATGAAATTTTATAAAAGGGGGAGAATGTGACATTTGAGCCAAAACAAGGTACACCTCAGTACGTATTTATCGACTAAGCAAATAAACGCTTTTTACGTAACAAACGAACGATTAACCGAACGGGTCGGGTTATGACCCAGATATCCCGGGGAGGCATCTATAAGTGATATACGTTTAATATAAGCTAATATATTAATATTATGGCCTTAGTTTGATAGCAAACAAGTTAAACGAAAACATGCTCGCTTAACAACACGCTATAGATTTAAACGCGAAAGATAGTTACAAACCAAGCATTGTATCATCCGTTAAACCGAAAAAGACTTATCAAACACTTATTTGAAATGTTTTAAGCGATCCGTGAAAATATTTTTGAATTTTACAAATATATAATATGTTTTTATGAATTTATACAAAAATGACCAAAAAACGATTGTTTTCGCACTAATTGTCGCACCCAATATATTCTTCGCAGCAAAAACTGAACGCGAACTAAATTTGGACTGGGCTTTTCTTGTTTGGGCTTGAAAATTTATTAGTTGGGCCAAAATGGGCAATGACAGGCCCATTAACCCTTTCCGTACGTAAAAGGGGTAAAACCCCCCTTTCTTGATTTCTTTCACATTTTAACAAGTTTGAGATATTTTGGACATTCATCTATACATAAAAATCTGGAAACTCCTTCTTCTTCAAGCCATACTTCAAAACCCTAGGTATTTTGATCATTTTTAACTTGATTTAATGATGTTTAATATCATATAAACATGGTTTAATTGCCAAAAATCATTCCTCATCATGTAAAAATCCTAAAAATTGTCCATAAACATGTTTTGATCATAAAAATGGTAAGGAACCTGGTTTGATAGTTTTTTTGGCCATAAACACGGATTAGAAGTTGAAACGGCAATTTTACGGTTCAAATGTTCGTTTTTACACCCTAGCCGAAACCCTAAGTTAAGGGGCTGTTTTGTTGATGAAACTTGCTTGGTTTGTGATATAGGACTTGTTTCTAGCCTGCATAGAAGCACAAGAGCTTGAAAACGTGATTAGAAAGGCGAAAACGAACCAAAACCGCTAAGGTATTGCCGAATCACTCGTTTACAGGCTGTTTAGAATTCGATTGTGATGTGCATATTTTTAGGTCATCAAAATTTGCAGGAACATCAGGGATCATATCATTGAGTACCTGTTCAAATTTGGTAATTTTTCGACCATCTGAGAATATTTGGCGAATTTATTACCAAATTGGGACATTTATTTGGGAAAAATAGTTAAATTGCTTGAAAAATTATGAAACTTTTTGGAGAACTCAGCCTTGGTATATTTTGATCACCCATGAAATTTGGGAGCATTTGGAAAAGCCCAAGCAGGTGTTATGCATTTGCGTTCATATGAATTTTTATAGTCGAATTTGGCCCGAAAGGAATATTGAACAAGGTTGTTAGATTCTGGAATTAATACAGATGGTTTTAAGATATAATTTGAGCATCCAAGAATTTTTTTGGAATTTTTGGAGATCTTTTGGTATAAGCGGACGATTTTTGCGCTAAATATAACAGATAAAATGAATTTTTATAAGTTAATAAATCCGTAAATAAATCCAGAAATATTTTTTATAAAAATATACATATTTTAGTTGATAATTGGCTAAATTCTCATAATTTAAGGATTAACGGATAATTAATTATGCTAAATTAAAGATTAAGCAAATTCAATCCAGGTGTAAACCGACGAGTTCATGATTAACGAACCTGTTAGAATATCAAAACACCAAGAGTGATCAAAACCATATTTTTGGATTAATTAAGTAAAACGAATTTTTATGAGAAATCCATACAATTTGGAAAAATTGTACGCATTTTTCTTCAAATCAAACTGAATAAACGAAAACGCGCCCCATAGCGAATCCAGAACCCCAATGTGTGATCTTTCTTTATAACTTAATCATTTTATTGACCAACACACTTACCTAAGCTTACTTCCCCATAACTGTTTTCTGAACGCATAAACGAACAACTTGGCCCACCTGGGAAAACGGGGAAACTGAGCCAAGTTCGGTTTTAAGTATTAGACATTGAACTACATCACAATCTAAGCCTATTGACACTTTCTGGGCGTACCAGCAGTGTCCAGATTAGTTATATAGCCCAGTTTAGTATAATGATTGTAATAATATTAAAATATTAATATTATTATAATATTGATTATAGGGGTTAGTGATACGAGTCAAATGAACTACAAGCTGACGCTGTATTGAATCCCTATTAAACCGTGAGTTTCATGACCCCACTTTTAAACTGCTTTTACGAATTTTTAGGGTGAAAAACATGTTGACACATATATATATATTCTGAACTGTTTGATGATGGGAATTATCTAAGTGCTAACACACGAAAGTCCCCACGAACACAGTGATTAACTTCGAGCCGGTGGCTTGTGAATAGTACTATTGGTTTGACAAACCTAGGCGGAGCCAGCACGGTTCTGTTTGCACATAACCATAATTATACAAACACGCTATGTAGTGTTAGACATAGCTACTCGGGGCATGTTTTAGGCGGAAAGGGGACCACAATGGTTGATTGAGCGTGGGAAATGGATGCACGCAGCACAGACAGACAAGGCTTCACTATAGCTTAGCATAATTACATCATAAACATACAAACAAACGTACTTATGAACGTACATACATACATACTCGTATTTACGACTATGATTGTTGTACGCACAACTGATTTCTTGAAACTCGTGAAACTCACCAACTATTTGTAGTTGACCCGTTTTAACACGTTTTTTCAGGTACTGGATTGGATTAGAAAATCAATGTGCTACGTGTTTGACTTGCGATCAATGCTGGGTGAATTGAGTCAAGTGTGCTAGTAAGAAGTAAAGTCGCTTACGGACTGGATTTAGTTTGTATCACCTAGTTGTAAACAAAGTTAGATCAATGTAAAATATTGTAAACTAGTTTGTATTGTTCTTTATAAACAATGTGGTTGATACCAGGGGTGTCTGTTACAATTTCCGTTTTACGCTTCCGCAAATTTCTCAACGGGGTGTGACAGAAGTTGGTATCAGAGCCATTGGTTATAAAGGATTAGGTTATCCCTTAGGATACCTAAAATATAACCGTAGGCTCGATTAACTCTAGGAAAATAAATAATAAATTTAATATTATATACTGATGGATGCCGGGATGAACTTGTAGGGCAAGTGATTTATTGTGGTCCATAACATAATAACAAACTTGCTTGTACGATGGAATTCGGGGAGAAGTCGCGGAACGTATGGGTAGGTAAAAATGGCAACATATGTGTATAAAAGGTAATACTGAGTATGTATATATATACATATCTGTGTAACACGTATACGTGCTTATCTGAAACAAGGTGTATGAATACGTGTACGTACTGTACTATCGATAATGGTAAATCATATTATAATGATTATTATATTCGATTATAATCAATATTAATTCTATTTATAATTAAAATTAAATTTTAACAAAACTAATAATCTACTTTATCATAATTAATATTATATTTGGTCATATCAAATGAAATATTTTCTTCCTAAGTAATAATATTCCTTATTCTGATTCATACTATCGAAAAATATTAATTTTAGAACAAGTCGTTGAACAGAAAGGTGTCGAAATCGGTAGCCTCATATCGGGTAAAGAACTGATGTTTCCTGTAAACAAGAATGCGAGGACGTTCTAGCGAGTCCAAACTAAACCTTATTGTATGATTGATTCACAAACCGAGCGTAAATTCAAGGCCCAAAAAGAAAATGTGAAAGGTATGATATACGTACGTCCATCTCAAGGGAACACGACCCTTCTCGATTCGGGCCTAATCTTTAAACCAGTTTCTAGCATTAAATTGAACTGTTTTCTAACCATCTCTCCACTTTCATTGTTTAAAAATAAAAACTACTCCCAAGAAAATACTTAGGAAAGAGAATGGTTTATCAAATTATAAATATAAAAGCTATCCTATTAAATTTTTAATAATATAATAAACCGTGACCACCAACATAATAACTCCTCTATACCTCACCAGTACCACCGACCTTGATGAGCTTTCTTAACTAATAACTTTATCAAATCATCTGTGAATGAGTATCTCTAACCACTCCTATATTGTTGCAACTCCGACCAGTTTACCATGAAAGAGAACCCTCACGCTCGTGGACCATAATGTGTCTTGGCTTGTAGGGATCATACTTACTCCCAATTAATAGATTATCAATTTTAGTAGACCCAGAACGCTTGTGTATACTGAATGACCTGATAAAAGAATATTCTGTAATTATACTTAATTACACCCAAAGGTCAAGAGAAGTATACAAATGCCTCCCGACTACAACATACTGTTTAAACTCTTAACGAACAAATGTTTACTTACGGGAGAGACAGCATAAAACAATTACCCAATAGTCGGATTACATCCGAATAATTGTTGTACAAGTTGTGAACTATTCATGATTATTATACTATGTGCCCGGATAGACAAGGATAGTATGACACTGTTGTGTATAGTTTCGATCTCCATGCAAGCATTTGGTAGTGTGCTATGCTGATATGGGAGACGATTTGGATCTAATAGTACAAACATTGACCCTTACCAGGTTAAAATTACTTGTCACGGGATGACAATTTTCGATGTATATATGCAAACAATGGCCTTGTTAGGCTAAAACTATGCACTATCCTGAGTATATAGACACATGATTTGGTATGTGTAATACGTGTCTGCTATTTGGATTACCTGACTGTTAGCTAATGTGATTTCTTGCGCAATAAGTTATAGGGAAAATTACTATTATGTGAAGTTTAGTTGTTTATCATTATAGAATGGCCCAGAAGAAAACAAACACGCGATTAGAGGCAGTTGTGGCCGAAATGATTGTTCGGCGACTGCAGATAGTTACTCTGACAATCGGAGCGCGATTCGCTACCAGCATTAATACAACAATGAATACAAATCAAAGGCCAAGCACTATTACGGCCGCGAATATTATT
Organism: Bidens hawaiensis; assembly: GCF_021521415.1. Taxonomy (NCBI): domain Eukaryota; kingdom Viridiplantae; phylum Streptophyta; class Magnoliopsida; order Asterales; family Asteraceae; genus Bidens; species Bidens hawaiensis. The sequence continues at coordinate 108,713 of NW_027505823.1, forward strand.
TCGCTGCCCAATACTAATACAGCAACAAATGTTATTTTCTTGATAAATATGAACATTGTCACGTTTTAAGTTTTGTAAACATGTAAATTTTAGTGGTACTAAAGAATCAAAGGAATTAGTAAAATGGATCGACACGATAAAGTCTGTTATCTATACTAGTAGTTCTCAGCAAATTGTATCGGTGATCACATTATTATTACACTACATAGCCACGCCCTTATGTGGTAGAAATGGATTCGGGAACAAAAGGTAATTATCCGCATGACTTGGGCAAAACTTAAAACAGTTATATTAAATTATTTTCGCCCAAGGAATAAAATCCAAAAATAAGAACATGAACCCGAAAAATCCAAAATGAAAAGGCGAGCCAACTGGAAGGCATAAACCGTTCTAACGATCTGGTTCGATTAAGGGTGTGATTAGTAGCCCAAGAAATAGAAACTGTATTTCATTCAGTTAGCCACTTAACTTTTGAGAAAGTCGTGACATAAGCCGGTGTGGTAGCCTCTGAATTGGGCAGAAATAATTTGTTGAGAATGAAATCAGCTAGTACAAAACAAACCAAACATTTATAACCAATTAAACATGTGCGCCGTATAACTTAAACCGATACTACGATCAATTTTAGTTCTGAATAAACAATATACCATGAACCTCCGCCAAAAGTGTGATTATGTGATCATTATCATATAAGGGAATAGCGAATAAAGATATGTCACAAAGGAAGATTGGACAATAAGCCTGTAGCTATGGGACCATTGTGAACACTGTAAATCGACCGTTCTAACTCCACCGTCCACCGTTACCTCAATCATAACTAATTTCCCTTTCAACCTATGGCAAACCAGCAAGCTTACTATGAGTGTGACAATACGAAACACTCCAAAAAGAAATGTCCTGGTTAAACGAAGAACAAGTATCGACGTCTAACTCGGCTGGAGACCATGTGTAGTGATTGGATCAGATGGTACACGACAAGATTTAATTGTGGTGAAAGAATACAGGTGTAAATTATGGCTAATATGTTTCCGTTTCGTTTGATATAGATACTGATAGAAGACTTATTCTCCATCAACTTTGCATCCCTGGAAAATATACCGATTAGTAAACTAAAAGATCCCTATACTATAAAACTCGTTACCGGTAAACCTATAACTGTTAACCAAATATTCCGAAATTTTCCTATTATTCTAAACAACCAACTGATTCTTAATAATATTCTTTCGGTAGAGATGAAGAGTTTTGATGTAATTGTCAGTATGGGCTGGTCAGCTAAATACAAGTCAGAAATCGTATGTAATTACTAAATAGTTAAAATTCCTCACCTAGATGATGAAGTTATTATGGTACCAGGAGAGGAGTTTGGTTCAATACTACCTCTCGTGTCTCATCTCAAAGTATTAAAGTGATTACGCAAAGAGTGTATGGCATATCTGGAAAATGTAACCATAAAAACCCTAACGAAACATATAGGATAAATCCATGTAATACTCAAATACTCCAATATCCTTACTGATGAACTACCTGAAATCCCACTATCCGACAAATTAAACTCCGAGGGGACCTAACCTTAGGGGCAACTCCTATTACAAGGCACCTTATCGTCTCGTCTGACATTCTATGAAATGTAAGAACCAATGACACATCTACAAGAATTATTAGATAAGGACTTCATGGGTCTTAGCTATCCTCATTGGAAAGCACCAGTGTTATTGATAAAGAAAAAGAATGGAGGCTCAGGATATGTGTTGATTACTGGAGAACCAAGCAAAAATCACTATAAAAAAGTAGCATCCCTTCTCATGATTCGACAAGTTGATCGATCAACTCCAAGGAGCAAATTAGTTTTCGAAAATCAATCTTTGATCTAATTACCAGCAAATTGAATCCAGGAGGAAGATATTGTAAAGGGACGTCATGAACTCGGTATGACCACTATGAACCCTTAGTTATGCCTTTCGGGTTAACTAATGCATCAGCAGTCTTCATGAATCTCAAGAATCGAGCTTGTAAGTCGTACCTCGACGAATTTGTTATAGTATTTACTAATGACATTTTGATCTATTCGAAAACCGTGGAATGCGAGCAACATGTACGAGAAATATTGGAGATGTTAAGATAAAAAGAAAAAGAATTGGATACCAAATTTTTTAGGTGTGAATTTCGACCACAAGGATTACGATTCTTAGGACACGTTATTAGTTAACACGGAATTTTCGTATACCCGAGCAAAACTGGTAAACACCGAAGCCACCAAAAGAAATTCACCAAATTTTGGGATTTGCTAGGTATTACCGACGCCTTGTTGAAAATTTTTCAGCCTAACCCAACTTTTAACTCTCTTAACTGAAAAAGAACTGAATTTATGATTGAGAAGATGGACAAGAAATGGCGATTCAATTGCGGAGATAGAAACTTAGTCAAACCCCGATACTAAGTCTCCCAAAAGGGACTAATGATTGTGTAATCTATTGTGATACGTCCCGAAGGAAATTAGAACGCGTCCTAATGTAGAGAAGCAAGGTTATAGCATACACTTCCTGACAATTAAAAGCGCACGAGAAAATTACACTATCCTTGACCCGGAGTATGGGACTATTGCTTGGCACCTAAGGCATGGGAATATTACTTATATAACATCAAATGCACATATTACTAAATCACAAAAGCTAATAACCTATAATTGATCTGACAAAACTAAATATGGAGTAAGGAATGCGAGTAGAGTTGTGAAACAAGGGTAATTATAAAAAAAAATAATAAAAATAAAACGGTGCCTCAAGGTGGAGGGATAAAATTTAACACTGGAATGTACGGACAATTGAAACGATTATTTAGACAAACCTTATTAGGCATATTCATATCGGTCAAATTAAAGCCCTAAGAGCATAATATTTGGATAACCAAATTTTGTACGGAGACGAGAAGAGCTTTGAGAAGAAAAACTGATGAAATTTTATATCTCGAACAAACCAAGTGTCACACCCCATTAAGCAATTTGCGGAAGCGTAAAACGGAGATGCAACGGATACAACTGGTATCAAATACATTGTTCACAAAGAAATGTTACTAACTAATTTACAATATATTACATTGTTCTAACATCTTTTACAAAATACATGATATAATCAAAACCAACCATTCAATTACTTTACTTCTAACTCAAATGCTCATCGCATCGATCACAATCCAACATGTAATACATAATCAATCTACTCCACCAATCTGATTACCTGAAAAGCACGTTTAAAGAAAAGGTCAACTACGAATAGTTGGTAAGTTTCATAAGTTTTAACGAAATCAGTTCTGCGTACCACACAGTCATAGTTTGCATGTACGTGTGTATATAAAAATTTTATTTATGTTGTATATATGTACAGCTGTGTCTTTGTGTGTACATATGCATGCATGTAAGTTTATAATATAAATCCAAAATTACGATAAAATCGTGATTGGTTGTTCATACTACGTGTTTCCAATTTCCGTGTTTAACCACCCACTGTGGCTCCCTTCCGCCCACAACGGTTTCGCATAACATCCAACATTTCACAGTGTATACACAACTAATTAGTATTTCCTACACCACATTATTTCCTACGCCTATTCACATAGCATCTAGATAGTATTAATCACGTATCACCAAACACTGTGGCCCCCCTTCCGCCCACAATATCCTCGTGGCCTCCACTGCCCACGTTATTCTCATGGTCGTCACGGACCACGTTATCCCCATGGCCGTTACAGACCACGTTATTCATCCATGGCCATTAAAGACCACGTTATTAACCCATGGCCATTACAGACCGCGTTATTCACCCATGGCCATTAAAGACCATGTTATTTACCCAGCTTGTTGTGTTTAACAGTGGACAACGTATTTGTATAAACGTGTTGTCACGTGTAATTTCATTATGTTTTGGTATTCGTACCATGTCAACTTAATTTATCATTCAACGATACTATTCACCATTCATTCGCATATAATCAATAGTTATGTTTGTAGGGACTTTTGTATGAAAACGTTCAGGTAATTTAAATCCTGAACCAATTCCAAATAGATAACGTATGTAACAATGCTTTTCACCCCAAAAAGTTCATACAGAGTTTGAAAAGAGGGGTCATGAAACTCACGGTTTTGTAGGCATTCAGTGCGAGGTCAGCTCGGGGTTCGTTTTCCTTGCTATCACTTAGTCCCTATAATTAATATTATAATAATATTTATTTTTTAATATTAATATAATCTTTATACTAAGTTGGGCTGTATAGCTAGTCTGGGTGTGGCTGTAACCCCCAGAAAGTGTCAATAGGCTTAGATTGTGATGTTGCTCAATGTCTAATGTTTAAAATCGAACTTGGCTCAGTTTCCCCGTTTCACCAGCTGGGCCAAGTTGTTGGTTTATACGTTTGAAAAACATTTATGGGAATGTAAACTTGGATAAACGTTTTGGTTGATGAAATGATTAAGTTATAAAGAAAGATCGCAATTTAGGGGCCTGGATTTGCTACGGGACTCATTTCCATTTATTCCGTTTCACTTGGAGAAAAACGCGCACAATCTACCCAAATTGTCTGGGTTTCTTACAAAAAGTTTGTTTTTACATAATTAATTCAAAAATATGCTTCTTGATCATTTTGGATGTTATGATATTCCAACAGGTTCGTTAATCACGTACTTGCCGGTTTTCGTTAGAATTGAATTTATTTAATCTTCAAATTAGCATAATTAATTATTTGATAACTATTAGATCATGAAAATTTAGACACTTATCCAATAAAATATATATATTTTTATAAAAATATTTCTGAAATTATTTACTAATTTATTAATTTATAAAAAATCATTTTATATGCTATATTTAGCTCGAAAATCATCCGTTTATACGAAATGATTTCTGGAAAATCCGCAAAAAATTCCTGAGTGACCAAAACACTTCCTAAAATAACCTCCAGCAATTCCAGAAGCTAACAATCTTGCCAAATATCATTTTCGAGCCAAAACGGCTATGAAAATCCGAATAAACGCAAATGCACCAAACATACCTAGGGTTTTCCAAATGACCCCAAATTTCATATGTGATCATAATATATCAAATCTAAGTTCCCCACAAAAATTAATAATTTTTCATGAAACTTAACTATTTTTCCAAAATAAACACCCTAATTCGGTAATAAATTCGCCAAATATTCTCGGATGGTTGAAAAATTACCAAATTTGAACAGGGAATGATATGGTCCCTGATGTCCTTACAAAATTTCATGAGCTAAAAAAATGAACATCATAATCGAATCCTAAATAGCCCGTAATCGAATATTTCGGCATTACATTTGCGGTTTTCGTTCGTTTTCGCTCTCTTATCAAAGTTTTCGGGTTCTTGTGCTTCTAAGTAAGTTAGGTACAGGTCCTATATCACAAACCAAGCATGTATCATCAACATAGAAGCCTTGTAACTTAGGGTTTCGGTTAGTGCTTTAAACCGAACTTTTGAACCGTAAAAATGTCGTTTAAACCCTCTAATCCGTGTTTATGGCCAAAAAACTTATCAAACCAGGTTCCTAACCATGTGTAGGATCAAAACATATTTTTGGATCATTTTTAAGGTTTTTGCATGGTTAGGAATAATTTGTGGTAATCAAACTATGTTTATATGATATTAAACAAGATTAATAAGTTGTAAAATTTGATTAAAATGAATTTTTACCTTATGTTTTTGAACTTTGGATGAAGAACTCAGTTGGTAAAGTTCCAGATTTTTTTTGATAATGAATGTAAAATATCTTGTGCACATGCTTAAGTATAAGGAAAGCTAAAAAACTATAACAATTCAAATGTGGCGGCCGCAAGGAATTAGACCCCCCCCCTTGGGCCCCATTTCAGCCCACTTGTCTTGTTTTGTGTGCCCGAGCGTGAAATTCCGAGTCCAAATTTATTTCGGGTTCGGTTTTTGGCGAGAAAAATATATCGGGTACGACAAACAGTGCGAAAACACTCATTTTTCGGCCATTTTTGTGTGAAATTGGAAAAACATACTATTTGTCTGTAAAAATTGAAAATATTTTCACGGATCGCTTAAAACATTCCCAAAAAGGGTTTGGTAGTTTGTTTTCAGTTTAACGGATGATACAATGCTTGTTTCGTAACTATCTTTCGCGTTTAAATCCGTAGCGAGCAGCTAAACGAGTATGTTTTCGTTTAACTAGTATGCTATCATTCTAAGGCCTTAATATCAATATGTTGGCTTATAATAGACGTATATCTCTTATAGATGGCCCCCCGGAATATCTGAGTCAAAACCAGACCCATTCGGTTAATCGTTCGTTTGTTACGCAATAGGCGGTTAATTGCTTATTTGATGTGTGAACGCCAATGTGTAACCGGTTTTGTCACGAATGTCACACCATGTCCGGTTTACAAACCTTGGTAACTTATGAGGTTTGATTATGGACGAAGCACGCAAGTCTAGATATCCCAATCGTTCAGAAACCAATAAAAAGTACTAAGAGTGAAAAAAAAATGTTACCGAGGGCCCGGTATGAAGGAAGGTATCTACACGTGTCGGTAAAATGCCTGACTCATTCTAAAATTAAAGCAAAGTATCAAAAACTCTTAGTAATGTTATAACAACCAGAAACACCCAGTAGAAGTGGGAACAGATTACTATGATCTTCATAACACACTTTTGTAAATTATCCCGGAAACACAGTGTAGTTCGAGTACTAGTCAGCCGGTTAACTTAACTTTGAACACTCCCTCCCGCTCAACAACAACTATTCAACCGAAAGGCTCACCTAACTTTATCTCTTATTTGGTTAGTAAACTTAGCCTGTCTGTTTCGATTACTTCATACTGAGAAAATCATTGTACCTCTTATTTTGTTGATAAACTTAGAAAACCGTTATACTTTCAAATAGGCGATAAAGTATTTCTCAAAGTATCCACGTGGAAAGGCGTTACTCGATTCGGTAAAACTGGTAAACTCGCTCCACGATACATTGGTCCGTATGAAGTTATTTCTAAGATCGGTCCTGTAGCCTATCGACTGAAACTTCCTTTGGAGTTGAGTTCTATTCAATATGTCTTTCACGTTTCAAACCTGAAAAAGTGTCTTACTAACGAAACCGAAATCGTGCCATTAAAAGACTTGAACATAAACGAAAAACTAAACTTTGTAGAGGAACTGGTGGAAATATTGGAGGGGAAAATAAAACAATTAAGACATAACAAAATCTCTCTTGTAAAAGTTCGGTGTCATTCAGAACGGGGACCCAAATTCACGTGGAAGCGAAAATCTGAATTTAAAAAGAAATAACCGCACTTGTTTCCAAATAAGGACAAAGTTGAATAATTGAATTTCGGGGACGAATTTTTCTAACGGGGGGAGAATGTGTCATTTGAGCCAAAACAAGGTACACCTCAATACGTATTTATCGACTAAGCAAATAAACGATTTTTACGTAACGAACGAACGATTAACCGAACGGGTCGGGTTATAACCCAGATATCCAGAGGGCCATCTATAAGTGATATACGTTTAATATAAGCTAATATATTAGTATTATGGCCTTAGTTTGATAGCAAACAACTTAAACGAAAACATGCTCGTTTAACTACCCGCTATATATTTAAACCCGAAAGATAGTTACAAACCAAGCATTGTATCATCCGTTAAACCGAAAAAGACTTACAAAGCACTTATTTGAAACGTTTTAAGCGATCCGTGAAAATATTTTTGAATTTTACAAACGCATAATATGTTTATAAAAATTTATACAAAAATGACCAAAAAACGATTGTTTTCGCACTAATTGTCGCACCCGATATATTTTTCACGCCAAAAACCGAACCCGAACTAAATTTAGACTGAGCTTTTCTTGCTTGGGCTTGAAAATTTATTAGGTGGGCTAAAATTGGCCATGGGAGACCCATTAACCCTTTCCGTACTTAAAAGGGGTAAACCCCCCCTTTCTTGATTTCTTTCACATTTTAACAAGTTTGAGATATTTTGCACATTCATCTATACACCAAAATCAGGAAACTCCTTTTTCTTCAAGCCATACTTCAAAACCCTAGGTATTTTGATCATTTTTATCATTTTTAACTTGATTTAATGATATTTAATATCATATAAACATGGTTTAGTTGCCAAAAATCATTCCTCACCATGTAAAAATCCTAAAAATGGTCCATAAACATGTTTTGATCATACACATGGTAAGGAACCTGGTTTGAAAGTTTTTTTTTGCCATAAACACGGATCAGAGGGTTGAAACGGCAATTTTACGGTTCAAAAGTTCGTTTTTACACCCTAGCCGAAACTCTAAGTTAAGGGGCTGTTTTGTTGATGAAACTTGCTTGGTTTGTGATATAGGACTTGTATCCAGCCTGCATAGAAGAACAAGATCTTGAAAACTTGATTAGAAAGGCGAAAACGAACCAAAACCGTTAAGGTATTGCCGAATCACTCGTTGACGGGCTTTTAAGATTCGATTGTGATGTGCATATTGTTAGGTCATGAAAATTTGAAGGGACATCAGGGACCATATCATTGAGTTTGGTAATTTTTCGACCATCTGAGAATATTTGGCGAATTTATTACAAATTGGGACATTTATTTGGGAAAAATAGTTAAATTGCTTGGAAAATTATGAAACATTTTTGGGAACTCATAATTGGTATATTTTGATCTCCCATAAAATTTGGGAGCATTTGGAAAAGCCCAAGAAGGTGTTATGCATTTGCGTTCATATGAATTTTTATAGTCGAATTTGGCCCGAAAGGAATATTGAACAATGTTGTTAGATTCTGGAATTAATACAGATGGTTTTAAGATATAATTTGAGCATCCAGGAATTTTTGTGGAATTTTTGGAGATCTTTTGGTATAAACGGACGTTTTTCGTGCTAAATATAGCAGATAAAATGAATTTTTATAAATTAATGAATCCGTAAATAAATCCAGAAATATTTTTATAAAAATCTACATATTTTAATTGATAAGTGGCAAAATATTCATAATTTATGGATTAACGGATAATTAATTGTGCTAAATTAAAGATTAAGCAAATTCAATCCGGGTGTAAACCGAAAAGTTCCTGATTAACGAACCTGTTGGAATATCAAAACACCAAGAGTGATCAAAAACCCTTTTTTCGGATTAATTAAGTAAAAACAAATTTTTATGAGAAATCCGGACAATTTAGATAAACTGTACGCATTTTTCTTCAAATCAAACTGAATAAATGAAAACGCGTCCCATAGCGAATCCAGAACCCTAATGTGTGATCTTTCTTTATAGCTTAGTCATTTTATTGACCAACACACTTATCTAAGCTTTACTACCCCATAAATTTTTTTGGAACGCATAAACGAACAACTTGGCCCACCTGAAAAACCGGGGAAACTGAGCCAAGTTCGGTTTTAAGTATTAGACATTGAACTACATCACAATTTAAGTCTATTGACACTTTCTGGGTGTACAGCTGTACCTAGATTAGTTATACAACCTAGTTTAGTACAATGATTATAATAATGTTAAAATATTAATATTATTATAATATTGATTATAGGGGTTAGGATACGAGTCAAACAAAATACAAGCTGACGCTGTATTGAATCCCTATTAAACCGTGAGTTTCATGACCACACTTTTAAACTGCTTTTACGAACTTTTGGGGTGAAAAACATGTTGACACATATATATATTCTGAACTGTTTGATGATGGGAATTATCTAAGTGCTAACACACAAAAGTCCCCACAAACACAGTGATTAACTTCTAGCCGGTGGCTTGTGAATAGTACTATTGGTTTGACAAACCCAGACGGGGCTGGCACGGTTTGCTGAGACATTATCCTGTTTGCACATGACCATAGTTATACAAACACGCTATGTAGTGTTAGACATAGCTACTCAGGGCATGTTGTGGGCGGAAAAGGGGTCACATTGGTTGATTGAGCATGGGAAATGTATGCACGTAGCACAGACAGTCAAGGCTTCACTGTAGCTTAGCATAATTACATCATAAACATATAAACAAACGTACTTATGAGAGTACATACATACATACTCATATTTACAACTATGATTGTTGTACGCACAACTGATTTCTTGAAACTCGTGAAACTCACCAACTATTTGTAGTTGACCCGTTTTAACACGTTTTTTCAGGTACTGGATTGGATTAGAAAATCAATGTGCTACATGTTTGACTTGCGATCAATGCTGGGTGAATTGAGTCAAGTGTGCCAGTAAGAAGTAAAGTCGCTTACGGATTGGATTTAGTTTGTATCACCTAGTTGTAAACAAAGTTAGATCAATGTAAAATATCGTAAACTAGTTTGTATTGTTCTTTATAAACAATGTGGTTGATACCAGAGGTGTCTGTTACATTTCCGTTTTACGCTTCCGTAAATTTCTCAACGGGGTGTGACAAGCTATGTCCATCTTTTGAACTAGTTCAACGGTTCTATACCCAAAAACTTCCTTAACCATAAAAGGTCCGGACCATCTATACTTCAACTTTCCAGGAAATAAACGAATGCGAGAGTTATAAAGTAGTACTTGGTCTCCTGCTTTTATTGTTTTTCACCTTTTAAACAGGCATCATGAAGTCCTTTCGTTCTTTCCTGGTAAATCCATGAATTTTCATATGTTTGCGTCCTCAGCTCATCTAGCTCGTGTAGCTTCATGAATATGTTTTTCCATGCGGATTGCAGATCAAGGTTAGCGGTCTTAAGTTCCTAGTATGTTTTATGTTTGAGCTCGACCAGAAGATAACACACCTTTCCATACACCAAATTGAATGGCGCTGTGCCAATAGGAGTTTGGTATGCCGTACGGAAAGCCCACAAAGTGTCGTCTAATTTCTCCGACCAGTCGCTGCAATTGCGATTGACAGTTTTCTCCAAGATTCGTTAGATACTTCGATTCGTGGCTTCCATCTGACCATTTGTTTGAGGGTGATAAGATGTATTGAGTCAATGATAAGTGACTTGGGAATACCGAAACGAGAGAATAATTTCTTCAGAAATTTGACTACCATCTTAGCATTGTTTGTGTGTAAAGCTTTGGCTACAACCAATTTTGAGACGTTATATACTGCAACTAGGATTTAGCAATGACCAAATGATGTTGAAATTGTCCCATGAAATCGATACCCCAAATGCTAAATATTTTGCAAACCTGGATTGGTCTCTGTAGCATTTCATCTCTGGATGAGATGTTGCTAGCACGTTGGCATGCATCGCATGAGCGAACCACTTCATGTGATTTTCGGTAGATGGTAGGCCAACATAAGCCGGCGTCGAATACTTTCTTGGCTATTGCCAATGCTCTATGATGACCTCCTAATGGTCCTTCATGACATTGTTTCAGGATCTTGCGTGTTTCTTCTCCATACACGCATCTTCAAATGATATGAGCTCCTATGCAGAATAGATAAAGATCCTCCTAAAAATAATGGTTGATATCATAGAAGAATTTCTTCCTCTACTGAGAGGTCATTCCTTTGAGAATGATTCCGCTGGCTTTGTAATTTACAATGTCAGCCAACCAAGTATGATTTCCTTCATGTGTTTGGATATGCATAAGAAATTTATGAGGGAAATTGTCATTTATCTTGACCCCCATTGTTTCTTGTGAAGATGGGCTTTCCAGACGAGAAAGATGATCAGCTGCAACATTTTTAGGATCCTTCTTGTCCTTGATTTCGATATCAAATTCTTGTAGAAGCAAAATCCATCGGATTAGACGCGGTTTGGCATATTGTTTGCTCAAAAAGTACTTAGTTTCCGCATGATCAGTGTAGACGATGGTTTTTGAAAGGACTAAATATGAACGAAATTTGTCGAAAGCAAATACTACGGCCAAAAGCTCCTTCTCAGTATTTGTGTAGTTCTCTTGAGCATCATTGAGAGTTTTGCTGGCGTAGTAGATCGAATGAAAATGCTTATTTATCATATGCCCTAAGAGCGCTCCATCTGCAAAGTCACTTGTATCACACATGGGTTCTAATGGTAGTGTCAAGTCTGTAGCTACCATAATCTAAGCAACTACAAGTTTGTCCTTGTTAATTTGGAATGCATCCAAACATTCATTGGAGACGATGAATGGAGCATCCTTTTCAAGAAGTTGTGTCATTGGCAGGGATATTTTTGAAAAGTCCTTTATGAAACGACGATAAAAACCCGTATGGCCAAAGAATCTTTGAATGGATTTAACATATGTGGGTGGTGGAAGTTTGGAAAAGGTTTCTACTTTGGCTCTATTCACTACTAGTCCTTCTTGAGAAAATCTTGTGTCCAAGAACAATACCATCTTTAACCTTAAACTGACATTTATCCCAGTTCAACACGAAGAACACGAAGAACAATTTTTCTTCAATTTCCAAAATTCTTCACCCAATCACCAACCGAAAATCACCAGCAGAATCTTCGATATCACCTTAAACCGAGCCTAGAAAAGGTCTATAGGCTCTGATACCAATTGTAAGTCCCGTGGGAGGATCTTTCAATGTGATATCAATTAATTCGTTGATAGGAGGAATCTAACAATGAACCGATTCAATGAAAAACGAAGTAATCACAATAAACACAGTAAATCTTGCTTCAAAACACACATATATATTACGTCGGGTGCTTAAGCCCTTTAACAACTTACACGGTGATACTCTCTATTCGGCTAATGATCGACCAACGAACGAATAACCCTAAGTTAAACTACATACATCATATATATAGTCATACCAACCTAAGCCCAAATATATACAAAGCCCACCGAAATCACTTGATTTCGGTTTGTATATTGTAGCCTAAAACATAAAGTATAAACCATAAATTATAGCCCAACATTCACCCCCTTGGTTTATTGCTTGATTTTACTCGTGCTTAAAAATATCAGCATTAGCTTCCTTGTAAGCGCCTAATCCTGAACCCTTTGCAGTCTCGTTTTGATTTTTCTTTGACACCTATGCAGGTTCATCACTTTTTGACACGTTCGAACCCCATGCCTTCGATCCTGAACCACCACTAGTTTCAGGTGAAGTAGTCTTGATAGCACCCCGGTCACCTGTGGATTTATTCTGTTGACCCTGGTCAACTTTCGCAGCTCCTCCTCAACTACCACCAGTTACTGGTGTAGTAGTTTTGGCAGCATCCCTTTGATTAATGGAAGCATGATTCCAAAACTCTGTCACCATCTTATTGCCAATAGCAAGAGTTTTCCGGTCCAAGTGATTCAGAAACCTCGAGAACAATGAGTTCTCGGTTGACCAAACGGGTTCTTGGCCAAGGTTTAACCAAGAAGATAGTTCTCGGTTAAAGTTTGACCGAGAACTCTTTGAGATATCAATTGAGCCAAATGTTCTTTGGTTGACCAAATGTATTCGGTCAACCAGCACCGAAAATCCTTGGATTCAACATCTTCATCTTCCCAAACTCGCCAATCATCATTGATGAACAACCCGCAACTTTAAGAAAACTCATAACACAATCAATCAACCCTAATCGTTCACAATGAACATGCAGACAAAACACATCTCACGATCCAATCATTCCAAAACGACCCCAATAGCCTCGTAATCGTGATCCGAAAATCAATTTCGGCTAAGTTTTATTACCTTTTAATGCTTGACGAAATTAAGATATGATTTTTGATTAAACGATTTGAAGTTTTTCGGGTGTTTGAATATGGGGTTTTTAAGGTTTTTGCAAATTTGAGAGAGATAACCAATAAAGCACCAAAAGCTTGTCGTTTAAACTTCTGAGATACCCATCTGGGCTGAGAATCCAGATGGGTCGAGAACACCAATACCACAAAATTTCTTGGGCCAATAGGACAGGGCAAAGACGACAAGTATTATGAACACATTGGGCCAAGATGAATGGTCCAAGAACATAACTAGTAGACGTCGGATTTCAGGGGCTGTAAATGCATTCCCGATCCATGTTAAAAATTATTTCTTAAGGTATTTGTTTCGACACGAGTAAACATGAGGTAAAAATGGAACAAATAAAAATAAAATTAGAACAAAAACTAAAATAAAACAAAACAATTTAACCACCCGGCCTTCAGTAATTTTAACATATTTTGGGATCAAATTTCAGCTGTGTTAAATAAGCAACCCTTTTATGAAAAGATCCGAACATGAAATCATATTGATTAAGATGCTTTCACAATTATTCATTTTCAGCATTATCATGACATAGTGAAAATGTTGATAGCTGGTAATTAGATACTTAGCATGATTTTAATTGCATCGGTGATATGCTTAGATTCAATTAGGCATAAAGTTTAGATGGAAATCACTTATGGACCTATGATGCCCCTTATCTCTTCTTAAGGTGTATTTGGTTCTCCCCAGATCACCCAAATTTGACTCCAACCCCCTAGTGCTTGATTAAAACATTTTCTCTATACAAAAATAATTTTAAGCTTTAAGTTTGAACGTTGGACTTACATGCCATCCTGACTTACAAGCCTTACATGCAAGATGTTTAGGACTTATTTCTTGTTGTTCTAGTTTTACCCTTTAAGCCTTAAAAACAAATTTTAATGATAATAATTTTTCTTTTCATATATATATATATATATATATATATATATATACAAATTTTTTTTAATAACAAAGAAATATAATATTTTTGGCATCAAGACACTAACGTGCTCGTGTATGACTGGGTAATTGCTTTTCTGCCTATCTGTTGATACACGTTTTGTACGTCTCAGTCTTTATCAGGGAAATAATGTATTTAGTATAAAGTATAGGGGTCTTAATGTAAATATGGCTAAATGAGCCATTCGCTCTAATGTAATGTTACATTCGTTACCCTGTAACGAATGTAACACATTCGTCTAATTGTAAGCTCATTCGTTAACCCAGATTAACGAATGAGATAACGAATGAGGCTATTCGTTATAGGTTAAAGTATTAACGAATGAAGAGTTCATTCGTATGGGTTAATGTAACGAATGACACATTCGTTAACTGTTAAGTTAACGAACGTGGTCATCCCCTATATATATTCTGCAAATTATTCATTAATGTAAGTTTTTCAAGTTTCAAAATTTTCAGTTCATTCTCTCTCGTTACTGTGTCATCTTCATAACGTAATCCAGCTTAATCGTATATCAATCAGCATGTGTATCGTTGTTATCAAGATCTAGATCCGTATTCCAGGTTCTTTTAAGTGGTATCAGAGCCTTGGATCTGATCTACGATACATAATTGAGTGTTAATCGTATTCAATTGATTCGGTTTCATGATGAATTGATTGAGTTTTAAGGTAAACTGATAATGGTAGAAACAGAGACAATTTAAATGAGGATTTGAACTAGTTTGTGAGTTCGAACTAGGAAATTAAGGTTCGGATTTGGTTTTGGATTGTTTTGATAGAAGTTTTAAGTAGCTTCAGTAAGATTCGGACGAGTTGGAAGTTGAAATTGGAAGTTTGAATCGTTGAAGACTGATTCGTTAAGATGAAGTCTTATTCGTTAGGATGAAGCCTGATTCGTTACACTGTTTACACTCATTCGCTAAGACCTAACCACTCATTCGCTATAACTTCAATCTCATTCGTTCAATCTTATTCGTTAAAGCCTGATTCGTTCAAGCTTATTCGTTAAGCCTGATTCGTTAGATAAATTTGTTAACGAATATCCTATTCATTAAAGTAATCAATTTTTAACGAATATCCCATTCGTTGAAGTAATCAATTTTTAACGAATATTCCATTCGTTAAATTATTAACGAATATCCCATTCGTTACTGGTTCATTCGTGTGAACAGTAAACGAATAACCTTTGAAATTTTGACAATTTTAATCCCTGAAATTTATCATGGCTGCTCAGAATTCATCTTATTATGCGTTAGCATCACAGAATGTCTTATTGCAACAGATGCTGACGATGGATAACGAGATTGGCAGTCACAATAAGTGTCCCAAGCTGTTGAAACTATCGGACTTTGCCCGTTGGGAACCAAGATTCCGTGCACATCTAGGATCCGTGCATCCTAGCAGTGTTCGTTTTCTTGATGATGTTTATGCTGCACCACTGATCGGTAATGACAATACAAGTTAGACTCCGAAACCTTTTAAGGATTATGAGACACATGAGTTGAAGGATTTTGAAAGTGAAACGAAAGCATATTCTACACTCACTATGGCTTTACTGGAACATATTTTTCATCAATATAGTACGATCAAAGTCTGTGCTTCACTGTTTACTACCTTGAAAACGAGAAGTTTAGGAAATACTCTCGAAAGCAAGAAGACTTTGGTGAAATTTCAATTCAAAAATTTTATCCTGATGAAAAATGAAACTGTAGAAGAAATGATCAACTGTTTCAGCCATTTGATTGTTGAGATGTCATCTGTTGATCTTGAGCCAACTGAACAAGATAAGATTGATACTTTAAAGAATGCTTTACCTACAGATTATTCAACTTTTTTGTTCGTGCTTAAAGATAACGGTTTCTTTCAGAAACCTGAACTGACTGCTGTACAATTCATTAACAAGATCGAAGAAAGGGAATTTGATCTTAAATGTCAATCTACCTTTAAAGAAAATCAAAATCAGCAGTCATCAACTCAGAATCCGTTACTTTATGGTGGTGCATTACCGGCAAACAATGCGACAAGCTCAGTGCCTATTAATGCATTCTTTGCTCAATCTCAAGAGGGTCCTAACGTAAACAATTCTCCTAGTGTTTGTTTCATGGCGAATGGTGCAACTGGAAACTCAAATGCTCATACTTCAAGCCTACCCAAGGTTAATTTACAAGAAGCTGAACAACAGTTCGCTTTTGTATGTGCATTCATGACTTCATATGAACAACTGGTGGGAAGTAAGATTGCTACGAGTGATCTCACAGATGAGGACTATGATCAAATCGACCCAGATGATCTTGAGCTTATGGATTTGAAATGGAACATGGCCATGATTGTTCGAAAGGTTAAAAGATTTATGCAACGAATGGGAAAAGATCTTCCCACGTTGAACAAAAGGGCTGGATTTGATAAATTAAAAGTCAAATGTTATAATTGCAGTGAATTTGGTCATTTTGCCAAAGAGTGTGACAAGCCGAAGAAAGATTTTTCTGGCTCACGCAATTCTGACCGTTCTTCTACAAAGTCTTCATCTGGAGGAGATAAAAGTAACACTACTAGCTCTGGTGATCAAGAAAAATCTCCAGTTACTCAAGCTTTGTTGGTAAATGATGGAGATGATTGGTCTCAGCGTTTATTGGGAAACCAGGCAAACGTTGCTATCGTTGAGCGTGTGGAGAAGTTTGAGGATGCAAGTAGCGATAATGTATTAGAAGGTACTGATTCTTCTGACTCAAAAACTGACAGTGAACAATCTCTGTCATCTTCACAAGAATCATCTCCTGAAGAAACTGTATCTTATGCCTGCATGGCTAAGATTGATGAGGTATGTCCTACACCTAAAATTAATGTAAATTGTTACTGAGTGTGCTATGTTAAAAGCCAAACTTTAAACAACATTAACTCAAAACAACACATTTACTAATGATTACTTTACTATCAAGGAATGCTATAAGCAAAAGACAAAATTGCTTGAGCAAACGAATCTGAAAATTCAGAAATTATCAGATAGTAATCATGATCTTAAAGCTAAGGTCAATTGTAAAATTATTGAAGTGGATCAACATTTAAAGGAGATTCTTCGTCTTCGAACTTGCATTTCCAATATCGATCAACAAAAAATGGAATTAAATCGTAAACTTAGTAAATTCAGAGATTCTTCTTTCTTGTTGAATGAAATAATTGAGGTTAATCATTCACATAAAAAGAATGGAAAAGCAGGTTTGGGATACGTCGAAATTTCTCCTCCATTTAATCAGGATTACAGTAGCATTCCTAAGGCAGAAAATTCTTTAAATATGCCTACTGTTAAACCTGAAAATGTTGAGACATGTGAACCGACTCGTGAACCAGCTATTATTGAAAGCAAAAAGGTGTTTACCAAAAATGAAATGGATGGTTCAATTGAGGAGTTGACTGAAACAGATGTGATTGTTAAAAATAAAGACATTCCAATTGATAATCACATTCTGTGTGAACCAGAAGATTTTGAAAAAGATGTTTATGATGCAAAATCTTCAAATGTTTCTTTAAACAATTCAAGTGTTCCTAATGAGCTTCCTAAAGTAATTCCAAAGGAACAAGTTAATGTAACTTCCACAGACAAGCTTTCAGTATCTGATGAGGAATTAATGCAATTTATTAATCCTCCACTAGAAACTTCAACTGGAAAAGTATTTAAATTAAAAGGTCTCTCAAAAGTGTTCTCAGACAAAGAAGTTCCATTGAATCTTCTTAAACCAGAATTGATTGAAAGTTTATTTCAAGATGAAACTACTCAAATGACTGAACTTGAGAGGAAATTTCTTAAATCAAAAACTAATAATGTTCAAAAACAAAAAACAAATGTTTTTAAACCTATAAAATTCATCAAATCGTCAGGTTTGGAAAATTCATCGGATTTGACAAATCTTGAATTTTACAAAACGAAGAAGGGTTTAAAACATGAGTAATAAAAAAAGGTCACTTTTGAGATACCTAAATCTGATAATCTGAAAACTTTGTTATCACAACCGACCGGTACATCATCACAACGAAGTTTAGACTCTCGATTATGTTTCAAGTGTGGTGAACCAGGTCACGTTTCAAGACGATGCAAAGCAAAGATCGATAATATAAAAAATTATTCAACTTGCAAAACGAATGATTTTTCTAACATAAAAGAAAATCAAGTTGATGATTCTTTGATAATGTATTTAAACATCAATCAGAGGAAAGTTATTAGGATTGATGCACTTAATGTATTGAACACATGTGTTGACCGTGCTCAACCCATTTGTTCAAACACAGATTCGGGAAGAATCCGTGATGGATATCTTAAGAAGAAATCTAAGAAAACTGCCACTTATTCTCAAGTACCGAATATGTGTGTTAATTTATTAAGTTCTCCAAAGGTTTCAAAGGAAAAGCCCAAGACTGAGGCTTGGGCTGCCTTTTTGAACTAATCATTTTACTTGATTATGCAGGGTACATTTAGGTCCTTATCAACTCAAAAACTGATATTGGATAGCGGATGTTCTCGGCATATAACCGGTAACATAGACCTTCTGCACAACATTAAAGATATTCAAGGGGGTTATGTGGCGTTTGCTGGTAATCAAGGAGGGATGATAACAAAAGAAGGAGAAGTTTCAAACGGTAGAATTACATTTGAAAAGGTTAATTATTGTGAAAAAGTGGATCACAATCTGTTGAGTGTTTCACAGATTTGCGATAAGAAGTTTACCACCATTTTTACCGACAAGGAATGTGTTATTCTTCAACCAGGATTCACAATTCAAGAAGACATGGTTGTCATGCGATCACCTCGATCAAATGATATTTATGTACTTGACATGAGTTACAATGTCAAAGTTTCGCCCTCATCTACTTGCTTCGTGTCTAAAGCAACAGAGAAAGACTCTATTATTTGGCATAGACGCATGGGACAGATTCACTTAAGAAAAATGAACTTTTTGATGACAAATGATTTAGTGAATGGAGTGTCTCTCAAGAACTTTAAATTTAATGATCATTGCGTCGCATGCAAGAAGGGGAAACAAAAGAAGAAATCTCACCCTACCAAATCACTAAACGATATCCTTACTCCTCTGGTACGACTTCATATGGATCTCTTTGGTCCAGTGAACCATGCTAGCATTGCTGGAGATTTTTATTGCTTGGTTGTGACGGATAATTTCTCTCGTTACTCATGGATGTTGTTTACGGGATCGAAAGATCAAACTCCTGTGCTAATTCAGAACCTTATTACAAAGATCGAATCATTTTACAACCTGAAAGTGAGACGAATTCGTAGTGACAATGGAACTGAGTTCAGGATTAATGTATTGGATTTCTTCTATATTCAGAAAGGAATTCATCGGGAATTCAGTGCACCTTATGTTCCTCAATAGAATGGTGTGTCTGAGCGAAAGAATCGTACGTTGATTGAAGCTGCACGTACAATGCTGGCTGATTCAAAGCTACCTGTTCAATTCTGGAACGAAGCTGTGAATACTGCTTGCTACACATTGAATCGCGTACTAATGGTAAAGAAGCTCAAGAAGACTAGTTATGAGCTTCTACATAATTGTAAAACGAACTTAAAGTATTTGGAACCATTTGGGTGTCCATGTACTATGTTGAAGAAAGATGTTGGAAAGTTCGATGAGAAAGCTTTTGAGGGTTATTTCTTGGGTTATAATTCTCCGAAGAAACGGGTTTTCAATCTTTCTTCTGGTTGCGTAGAGGAATGGTATCACGTTGATTGTCAAAGTTATACTACTCCACCAACTGGTACAGGACCCGATTGGATGTTCGATTACGAACGATTATTTAATTCATTTACATCAACAGTTACTGATAAACCTGAAGAAAAATTCTATAAAATCCACAAACATTCAAATATTGAAAAATCCAAAAACATTGAAAAATGCTCCTCAAAATTGAGTTTTAAAGCAAAAGGGAAAAATGATAGTACATTGACTTAGCGGACCTAACACATGAATAAAGTAGACTAAAAATTGCCGTAAGATCAATTGTATGATGTGTATGATAGGCTTAACAGATCGTATAAGTGCTGAAAAGATATAAATCTAAATGCTTGCCAAATCTAGTGGTGTTACATCTTGATGCATAGTTAATATCTGTATTAAGTATCAAAAAGCTTTAAAGATTGCTGTGTGTGCATACATTTTTGAAGAAAATTCTGCTTTATTTTATTTTTAATTTTGCAAAGAAATTCAACTTCATTTTTTTTTTATTTTTATTCAAATCTTTGATCCTCTCCTGCGCGATAAGATTATCCGACCTGAGGGTTAGGATTTGGATATTCTGCTTTGTTTTCTTGGTGTTTCGTATAAAATCTTGGACTTTCTCCGCGCGATAATACGGGATTATCCGAATTGAGAGTTAAGATTTTATGCAACTTCAACTTATTTCATCTTTTTATTTTTGTTAAAATGGAACCTTATCTGCGTGTAGTAATACAAATCTTAAGGGAAAATTTTAACTTTCTGCTCTTTTTTTTTTTGTATAAGTCACAGCTAATCAATTCAAAGAAGAAAAACGTACATGTGAAATTCAATGTATAAGAGATATGAAACTGTGTCTGACAGGTGGGTTCAACATAAGATTTGTGCTTAATTGAACCTTAAAATGTATCATAAAGTTACAGACGGATTTGTCTAAAGTTTAAAGTGGACAATTATATCTGCAATCATCTTTGGGTTATGTGCATAATAATGTCAAATTTGAAGTGTATTCTAGGACGTTATTAGTCAATATGATTCCCTGCTCAACTCACAAAAATATGTACTGCTTTTCATTTACTGTGTTTAGTTCTTTGCTACTTGAAAGTTTTCAAAATATACAAAAAGATTTTATATTCTTTTTATTTTTTCTACTTTAGTTTCGATTTGCCAAGCTAGCGAATTAATCATTGAGAAAAGGAAACGAGTTAAACCCTGGAACAAAATTTTAAGCTAAATCGTGTTTAACGTATTTTCAATTGGAAACAATTGATGATTTTAATGTAAAAATCCGTTTAATTTAAGTATTACCGATCCACGGTGATCGGGTATTTTAATGTATGCAATTAAAACCTAACTTGGATTTAATTGATTATTTAATTCATTGATTAAAACCCTAATTGGTTTTAATGATTATTTAATTCCTTAAAATGAGAATTTTGTCTCATTCGCTAAGAAACATGGTGATTCTATAACATGTTTAACGAATGTTTAAACATAACGAATGAGTTTCTCATTCGTTATAAAGACATTCGCTTCCGTTGTGTATAACGAATGGAAGACATTCGTTTAAACACTTAACGAATAAGAATGGTTAATGTATTATTCGTTAAAGATTAACGAATGACTTAGTTATTCGTTAACAATTAACGAATGAGAGAAGATTCGTTAAAATTTTTAACGAATGAGATTCAAAAGTTAACGAATGAGGCCATTCATTAGCTCAAATTTTGAACGAATGACCTCGATTCGTGTGAAATTATTGGATATAATCCCTAGGTTAGACGAATGACGGTTAATTCGCCTATTTCCTATTCCATTACCATTTCCAAACGAAACTCTGCCAAAATTTTATCAGAATCCATTGCTTGCATATTAGATTCATTGATTGATCTATTTGTCTTCAACAGGTAATGGCGATCATAACCATACCATTCTCATGGAATTTCATCGGTGTTTGAGTGTTAATTGCTATAGTAAAACTATGAATATTCATCGATGAATTATCTGTTAATGAAATTCTTAACTAAATCAACATTAGACTAAAAATCATTGTTTTAAGTACATGCAACTGATTTCCGAACATGTTTGGCCTAATTAATGGATAAAATGTTTGGAAATTCAGAAGATTAATCGATGAATATCGTCGGTTTTGACTTTGATTAGTCAAAATTGATTATAAAATGTTTGGAAATTCAGAAGATTAATCGATGCAACTGATTTCCGAACATGTTTGGCCTAATTGACTTTGTGTTAGTCAAATTGATAATTGAGTCTGATTCGTTATCTTTATAACGAATGTAACATGATTTGTTATTGGTGTAATGAATGATAGTCTGATTTATTAATGGGTTAACGAATAACTATTTGATTCGTTAAAATAACGAATGGATAGTTAAATTTCATAACGAATCAGATTTGATTCGTTAAATGATTCTAATAAATCTGAGTTATTCGTTAAACTTGATTCGTTACTTGTAACGAATAGGTTAATGATTAACGAATGTCTCGTTTAATGTATAACGACTGTCACATTCGTTTAAAGTTTTTAACGACTGTGATAGTCATTCGTTAATATGTTGATTATTTTGGAATATTTTATTTATATATTGTTTTCTACAAATATGGCACTGTCTTGGAATAAGAGCCACAACATATGTGCATTTGTAGAGCCGAACTTTGAAGATACTCCTATCTTTGGGGGTATGATTCGTTTTCTCATTCGCTCAAGAATCTACAAGGCCATCTCTACCCGAACAGTTGTATATCAGAAGATTATTAGGGAATTCTGGAATACTGCCAGCTTTAATGAAGCAGAAAATCAGATTGAAGCAGTTGTTCAGAATAAGCGGGTTATGATAGATGTTGGAGTTATTCGAGACTCACTGGGTTTTCATAATACTATTGATGATAGGTGTGAGTTCGATCGAGTGTTGTTAAGAGGATTATTCGGCCGAGTAAAGTATAATGGAGATTTAGGTAAATCAATGTACAACAAAGTGAACTTGTGTGAACAATACAAGTATCTGCTTCATGTTCTTATACATTGCCTGGGTGGTCGGAAAGGAGGTTTCGACGAGTGTAGGGTGATGTTACAATATGCTTTTGTGGCCCTAGTGCTGAATAAACCATTCAATTTTTCTGAATTGGTTTACTATCATCTGAAGGAGAATATCACCAGCAGACACAAATTCTTAATGTATCCTCGTTTTCTGCAAATGATGATCAACGACTTGGTGCCAAACTTGGAGAAAGATCAAGCTGATGTTATGAAGCTAGAACATATGAACGAAGAAACTATGAGACGGTTAAGATCTTATAGAGGTCAGAGTTTGGAAGATCGACCAAGGTATAAACGTTTGATTGGTCATTTAGCAGATGTTGATTATGTCGCGCCATCTAATAATTGTTGGATTCATGACGATTCCGATTCGAAACGTGAAGATGGTGATGGTAATGACGGTGGAGATGATGGTGGTGATGGTGGTCCAGGACCACAAGCTGAGTTAAGTTATGAACAGAAGCGTAAGCGTAAAGGTAAAGAACCGATGACAGAAAAAGGGGAGAAAGTCAAGAAACAAAGAGTTAGAAGGGGTTCGGGGATTGAGATACCAAGCCAGCCTTTTGTGCCTTCTACTGCTGTTTCTACTCCTATTATTTCTTTTACTGCATCTCCAGTTCCAGGTGCACAGTTTCCACGATCTCCTACTCCTAATATTATATCAGATTTTCCTCGTTCTCCAACACCTGTGCAAATGCCTACGTCTCCAATGCCTCCAACTCTTACTACTATGAGGCCTGATATTCAGTTTGGAGATATATTACATAATGTATTGGCACAGATGCCTACACCGCAGCCTACTACACCTGTTACTCCTGTTACACCTATACCGTTGCCGAGACCTGAGCATTCCTTTATAACATTCAGTCGTCCTCAGGGTCCTATGCAACCAATACATCCTAATTTTTATCTTATGGCGCCTCACGCTCAATGGTTTCATATGATGAATCTGTTGCATTTACAACACACACAAATGCAAGCAGATCGAGCTGCACATGAGCTAGCGCAACGAAACTTACTGACATATCTTCCTACAGCTCAGCGTGATAATAAAGAACTTCGAGCCCTTGTTACTGCTCAGGGGGAGAGGTTAGACAAACAAGAGGAGATTATTCTTCAACTGACATGCAATGAAGATGAATTGAAGAAGTTGAAAAATAATGAAGATGACCAGGATGGTGCAGGGGGTGGGGTAGATCAGCAAACCG
The DNA here is from genome assembly GCF_021521415.1 of Bidens hawaiensis. NCBI lineage: Eukaryota > Viridiplantae > Streptophyta > Magnoliopsida > Asterales > Asteraceae > Bidens > Bidens hawaiensis. The sequence goes on from NW_027505823.1 coordinate 133,311, forward strand.
GGCGGCAGCTCTACACCGTCGGCGGGTAATAAGACTGATGCTGGTGTTGGTGGTGGATCAGAAGCGAGTAATCTATAGATTGTTCCATATAAAGATTATACGAGAGCCAAGCCAATAGATGTTATTCCGGCTAATATGTTTCTGTTTGTAGGATTGGATGGGATTGTTTACAGTATGGTGAATGCTGATGAGATCGAAGAAGGTGAATTTGTTGATCATTCGTTAACAAAAGAACAAATTGCCTTACTTCTGGATCTAAATGATGATGAGATTGAGGAATTGGGTAAGAATGTGGATGTGGATATGGAAGATAGTACTGATACAGGTATTCCTCATGGGAATGTACCTGATTTTGAAGAAGTGGAAGTGGAAGATGTTACTGCTGAAGAATATCCAGAGTTTTACACAGATAATAACAATGACTCGGGTATTCCATTCTTTACAACTGAGCATTTCAAAGCAGCAGAATGTCGATTACAGGAGGATAAAGTTAAGTTAAAAGTTGTTGAATCGAGCTATGTGTCCACTACAGAGAAGAAGAGGAAACGTGCTTTTGATGGTATGTTTGAGCATAATATTGAAAACACCGTCGGCGGGTAATAAGACTGATGCTGGTGTTGGTGGTGGATCAGAAGCGAGTAATCTACAGATTGTTCCATATAAAGATTACACGAGAGCCAAGCCAATAGATGTTATTTCGGCTAATATGCTTCTGTTTGTAGGATTGTATGGGATTGTTTACAGTATGGTGAATGCTGTTGAGATCGAAGAAGGTAAATTTGTTGATCATTCGTTAACAAAAGAACAAATTGCCTTACTTCTGGATCTAAATGATGATGAGATTGAGGAATTGGGTAAGAATGTGGATGTGGAGATGGAAGATAGTACTGATACAGGTATTCCTCATGGGAATGTAACTGATTTTGATGAAGTGGAAGTGGAAGATGTTACTGCTGAAGAATATCCAGAGTTTTACACAGATAATAACAATGATTCGGGTATTCCATTCTTTACAACTGAGCATTTCAAAGCAGCAGAATGTCGATTACAGGAGGATAAAGTTAAGTTAAAAGCTGCTGAATCGAGCTATGTGTCCACTACAGAGAAGAAGAGGAAACATGCTTTTGATGGTATGTTTGAGCATAATATTGAAAAGATGAATAAGATGATTGAGACTTTCAGATATTATGACCGAGAAGATGTGAAAGTTGAGAAAGCTCAAGAATCTGCATACCAGATGAAGAAGTATAAGCCTACTAAAGACGTTAAAGGTGATATGGTGGCCTGGCAGTACGATTCAGATCTTAAGGTATATATCGTTAAGTGGGAGCACGGTATTTATTATTTCAAACGCCCACACGATATATTATCTATGACTAGATGGGATTTACGAACCTTAGCTAATCGTCCGTTTGTTAATCGTGGAGACGATAAATGGGCTAGCTGGTTCTACAGGCAGTTATTGCATGAAATCCGCTTTGGTTTCAAATTCTTCCAGCCTCAGGTGCCGAAACACAAATATATTGACGAGATAGATGCACGCACAGGATGGAGGAAGTTAATTTTAATAGTGAAACCGCCGAAGACGATGAAGAGGGTTCCGATGAAGATATTCCCTCAGAGTCTTTTCACCTCATTTATTTATTGGTATTATGATAATCGTACAGGTGAAGCGGTTATTGTTTATGGCCAGGGTTTACGCACGAAGACGTTATGTGTAATTGATCCAATGTGGCTGGTCAATCTATCTGAGTCTGACAACGACGCGTTATTCACAAGTCAGATCAGATTCGCTAATGTAAATGATTATGATCTTGCAATGCAGTTTTAGAGGGTTGTTCGTGTCTGTTACGCATACAAGATTCATAGCTGCGTTGATTGGAAGACAAAGATGTTTCAACGCTAAAGTATGATAAAGAGCTAGAGATGAGGGGGAGTTTGTTGATACACGTTTTGTACGTCTCAGTCTTTATCAGGGAATTAATGTATTTAGTATAAAGTATAGGGGTCTTAATGTAAATATGGCTAAATGAGCCATTCGCTCTAATGTAATGTTACATTCGTTACCCTGTAACGAATGTAACACATTCGTCTAATTTTAAGCTCATTCGTTAACCAGATGTAACATCCTAAAATTTTAAGGTTGAATAAAGAAAGTTATGTTTAGTGATTTCGCGTTATTGATTATTTAATATCGAGTAAGGAGCAGATCATGGACTTAGATTAATTAAGATGGGTTAAATGAGAATGGGCCTTAGGTCCATGGGCTTAAGGGATATAAATATCCCATAAACCCTAAAACATCACTCATTCCATCTTATTCTCTAACACTCCAAAACACACCCACACCACACACACCGCCGGCGGCCGAGGGAGAGGAACGAGCGTGATCCGAGAGAGAGTGAGCGATTAGTTGTGATTAAACAAGTTAAATGAGATCCAAACAAGCACAAAAAGGTATGATTCTTGATCTTTGAAGTTTAAAGATCCAAGCTTTATAGTGTTTATACGACCGAAAACGGTTGGGGAGCGTATTGGGTGATGTCGAACCATAACAAGGGTGTTAAAATCGCCAAAAATGCTTGATAGAAACCAAACAGCGGCTGAACTGGGCAACTTCGCCTTCAAAGCGATAACTTCGCCTTCAAAGCGATAACTTCGCCTTCAAAGCGGTAACTTCGCCTGAGGCCAAGTTCGCCTAATTGATAACTTCGCTTACGGCCAAGTTCGCCTAACTGGTAACTTCGCCTGAGGCCAAGTTCGCCTAATTGATAACTTCGCTTACGGCCAAGTTTGCCTAATTGATAACTTCGCTTAAGGCCAAGTTCGCCTAACTGGTAACTTCGCCTGAGGCTAAGTTCGCCTAATTGATAACTTCGCTTACGGCCAAGTTCGCCTAACTGGTAACTTCGCCTGAGGCCAAGTTCGCCTAATTGATAACTTCGCTTACGGCCAAGTTCGCCTAACTGGTAACTTCGCCTGAGGCCAAGTTCGCCTAATTGATAACTTCGCTTACGGCCAAGTTCGCCTAACTGATAACTTCGCCTAAAGCTAAGTTCGCTTAAGGTTTAACTTCGCTTAAAGCTAAGTTCGCCGAAGGTTTAACTTCGCTTAAAGTCAAGTTCGATTAGGAAATAAATTAAAAACCTAATGAAAAAATGTGTTAAGACAGTTAATGTAAATAAAATTTTTCCAGCTCGACCCCAGCCAGGGGCTCTGCCCCTTGGACCCTGCTAGGGGCTGTCGCCCCTAGACCCCGCTGCCAGGGGCGCTGCCCCCGGACCCCCGTTCGTTGTGGGTCATATAAAGATAGAAATGCAATATGAGAAGTGATAGTTAATTGATACGTATACTTGTTATACAGTCAGCCGTTGCACAACTGAAGAAAGGGATTACGATTAACGGTGAACGTAACCGTGTTCAGGTGAGTTTCTAGCCCCATTCCTTGTTATGTTTTCGGGGCTGTGTGCATACTCGATGTGTTGTTAATACATTTATCCTAAGTGATAAGTGTATGCCATATGTGATATGTATGAATGATTGCTTGATGGTACGTGAACGATCTTCGGATATTGCACGTACCGTCAGGTTGTAACGCTATGTATAAGGTAAGTATGATATGTATGCTTATGTGTATGAATGTAATAAAGTTAATAAAAGAAGGAAAAGACGGTTGTATGGTTACGAAAATAGTACCGAGCCCTAATAATACTTGAGGTATGATGTATGGTTGTATGGTAACGAAGACGGAATCGAACCCTACTAATATTCGAGAACTAGGGACCAGACCTTTATAATATCTGTGATGTTAGGGACCAGACCCTTATAATATCTGTGATGCTAGGGACCAGACCCTTATAATATCTGTGATGTTAGGGACCAGACCCTTATAATATCTGTGATGTTAGGGACCAGACCCTTATAATATCTGTGATGTTAGGGACCAGACCCTTATAATATCTGTGATGATAGGGACCAGACCCTTATAATATCTGTGATGCTAGGGACCAGACCCTTATAATATCTGTGATGTTAGGGACCAGACCCTTATAATATCTGTGATGTTAGGGACCAGACCCTTATAATATCTGTGAGGTTATAGGGCGAAAGGCTCTTTAAAACGTATGATTATGTATGTAAAGAAAGTACGAAGGTAAGAATGAAAGTATATGCACTTAGGTTGTTGGTACATGTGTGTCAGTAGTTCATAGTCTAGCATTTGTAATCGAGTCTGTAATGCAATTATGTTTTGATTATGTTTATTTGTGTAATACGCGAAGTTGTCAACAAGTTCGCTATGGCGAACTTGTTGAATCAGCGAAGTTATTGACAACTTCGCCTGTGGCGAAGTTGTCGTTTATATATACTGTTCAGCAGAACAGTTTATGTGTTGGTCGTTTAGGGTTTTGTTTCAGTTATTCAGTAACCGAGTTACGTGTCATAGTCTGTAACAGTGACCTCGGGTCACGTGTTTGTTATCAATATAACGTGGTTGGTTTATTGCTTGTGTGTTCGATCTCTACATACTCTACACTCGTATCTACCTACGCAGGGATTCCGCACCTGCGTTGTTAGCGACATCCCGTGTACGATCCGTCCGGGAACCTACAATTGGTATCAGAGCCATTGGCTCGATTGTGAGGTTCGGGATTTCCGCGGGTGTGGAAAACGTCTCGTTTGACCTATTCGCGGGACGTGTTTTTGTTGGGATTGTGTTTTGCTCGTGCTTGACAGTCATTTTCAAGCCATTGCATTGATCGGAAACTGCTGGATTGACGAAAACAGATCTGAACAGTTTCCTTGTTCATCGGGCGAAGTTACCGTTCTTCGGGCGAAGTTACCATTCTTCAGGCGAAGTTGCCGTCACTGGAATTAGGGTTTCGGCGAAGATATAAGGTTTAGCGAAGTTAACCACAACTTCGCTTACCTCATAAGTTCGCCTTAGCGAAGTTATCCGCAACTTCGCTTTCCACCCAATTTCGCTTACCTCCTAAGTTCGCTCATTCTAAGCGAAGTTATTTTTAACTTCGCCAAGTCTAGCGAATTTAAGAACTCAGCGAAGTTCTCTTTTCAGCGAAGTTAACTTTCAAGCGAAGTTATTCTTAACTTCGCCTACTGAGCTGTTTTAATATTTTTTTTTTTTGTATTTTCAGGTTTTTCAGGTTTTCGCAAGGATGTCGTCAATTAACATCTCCGATTTGGTCAAGATGGAAGTAGAAGCGGGGTCTGCCACTAAGGCCCCGAGGCTGATGAAAGGAACTGACTTCGTGGCATGGAAGGACAGATTCATCCAATACATCAAATACCAGGATGCCAAAATGTGGGTGTGCATCCAGGATGGATATATCCCTCCAACTGCGCAATACGAAGGTCGCGATGTGGTTAAGAAATACAGCAAAATGGAGGACGAAGAGAAGAAAAAAAGCAAGGCACATGCTGCGATAACAATGGCACTTCCTCAAGAGGTTCTCCATACGTTCCGAAAGTACACTTCTGCGAGAGAGCTTTGGGATGCTCTTGAAAATAGATTCGAGGGGAATGTGGGTATCCGTGCATCAAAGATCAAACTCTTAAAAACCCAGTTCTCCGTCTTCAAATTTTTGAAGAATGAATCACTGGATGATATTATCACCAGATACTATCATCTAATGACAGAGCTTAGCAATTATTCAATTGCTTACCGAGAAGAAGAGATCGTTGAAAAGCTTCTCGATGCTCTCCCACCGAAGTGGGAAATGTACACCGTTCTTATGAGGGAAGACAGAGACTTTCCAAATTGTGATCTTGAAACGGCAGTAAACAAGCTCAGAACTTATGAGCTTAATATGGTTCGAAAAGAAACACCAACAGATCAGATACAAGACCCTGGTATGTATGGTGCAAAGGTTAACTCAGGCTCAAGTTCGAGGCCTGAATCTGCTGCTTATTACTCAAAAGGGGAGTCAGGTTCTGACTCTTCTCATGAAGGAAACGTTTCTGTAAACTCGAATGGTGATGTCTGTTTCGTTGCTGGAGGATCAAGTACTTCAAAGCCTCAAGCATCCTCAAGTGGTTTTTCTGCAAATGCCTCAAGCAATAATTATTCCAAGATGCCTATGAGTGTAAAATCTGCTGAAGAGCAGTTTGCAGTCTATGCATCATTTATTGCTTCCTATGAAAACTACATCCAGGGGAAGATTGTGGACCCTGCTGCTCTTGATGAGGATTACGACCAGATCGATGCTGATGATCTGGAGGAGATGGATTTGCAATGGCAAATGGCAATGATTGTGAGGCGTGTAAAACGGTTTATGAACAAAACTGGGAGAAAGTTTGTTGGTGGTAGGCCCGGGTTCGACAAATCCAAGGTAAGGTGCTATAATTGTCAACAGTACGGGCACTTTGCCAAGGAATGCAGAAATGAGAGGGTTGAACGAGGACAAGGTCGGCCTACACAACACTCTGGAGTTAACAGAGAGATTAACGCCATGTTGACCAGAGAAGCAGGTGAGTACAACTGGAATCGCATTCAAGTGGTTCTGGTGAGCAAGCGAACATGGCTGAGGCTGAAGTTAAAGAATTTGAGAAGGTTGATGGAATTGAGAAAGCTACTGAAGAAGAAACAGTTTTCATGGCAGATGACAAGGATAATCGCTCCGAGGTAAGTACTGAGAATATTTGTACTAGTTGTGAGAATTTGTCTGAGCAACTTAAAACGATAACTGATCAGTATGTCCGTTTAGATGCTGACTTTAAAACTATTAAAGAAGATCATCATTTTACGAAAGCAAGAGAAACGAGCTATAAAATTAAAATAAAAGCATGTGAAAAAGACGTTCAAAGCTTAAAAATTAAACTTGCTGAGAAAATTGAAATAATTGATCTTAGTTATGAAGTTTTAGAGGAAAAAACAAAATTGATTGCTGATCGAGATAAACAGATTGCTGACCACCAGGTGAAGGTGGTGGAACTGAACCGCAAACTTGAGCAGTTCAGGAATTCCTCGGCCATCCTTGATCACCTCGTGAGTGATCCAGGTACCTCTGCAAAGAGGGGAGGAATCGGATATAATGAAGTTCCACCACCCTTTAACCACAACTATACTTATAATCCGAGTGTTCAGAAATCTGTTGATTTCGAAGTTCCTCAGACAACTCCAATCAAGATTACTAGTGTAAAACCAAGTGTTAGCTGTGGCGAAACAAGTTCGCCTGTTTCTAATGTGAATATTTCTGTTTCGAGTCCAGTTTCATCGGATTCGGATAAGTTGTCCGAATCTGGTCAAACAAAAGAGAAGGTAGGGTTACCCACCGATGGAGATAAAACTAAAGTTTCTAAAAAGAGTTCTCCACTCAATCCGTACGTCCCACCTTATGTGAGACGAACGGCTGGTAACACTGCCTCTACATCCAAACCAACATTTGACAAGAAAATGGAGCGTCGGTGTTGCTTTAGATGTAACAAATTAGGGCATTTAGTTGCAGATTGCCCTCTGAAGCCGAGATTCAGAGGTGTGAAGTCAAACAAAACTGAGTATAAGCGTCATTTTGATACTGCTAAAAATGAAAACTTTACAAAATGCCAAAATGTGAAAAATTCAAGTTTTCATAAAAACAGACCTCAGTTTTACAACCAAACCACAAGATATAACACTTTCAATTCTCAAAGGTTTGGGAGGCTTTACCCTCAATCTGCAAGGAGATTCCCTAACAGGACTTACAGAAATTATCCTGATGCTAACTTGAGAAAGCCAGGGTACAGGACGTATCGATCCAAGACCAATTGGTATTGGGTCCCAAGATTCTAACTCTTTGTTTTATTGTGCAGGAACAGTTGAACAGGGCTGCCAACAATCTTTGGATTGTAGATAGCGGCTGTTCCCGGCACATGACGGGCAACAAACACTTGTTGCAAGATTTAAAACCTGTTCAGGGAGCAAGAGTTAGTTTTGCTGGTGAGAGCGGTGGTAGGATTACCGGTAGAGGAACTGTGTCGAATGGGAGAATGACACTTGAGAATGTAAATTTTGTGGAGGAATTAAAGCACAATCTGCTAAGTGTGTCGCAGATTTGTGATAAAGATTACACTGTCCATTTCACAAAGAATGAAGCGATCGTATTGAAGCCTGGTTTTCAAATACCAGACGAATGGATAGTGATGAAAGCTCCACGTGAAACGAATACATATGTGATGGATATGAGGTCTACTGAAATGGCCACTGGAGAATCCTGTTTAATGACAAAAGCAAGCGAATCAGAATCAGAATTATGGCACAGGAGAATGGGACATATTCATCTTCGGAAGATGAACTTCATTGTCAAGAATGGGCTTGTAATGGGCGTTCCCTTAAAAAGTTTTAACTTTGAAGACAAATGTATAGCATGCAAGAAGGGAAAGCAACACAAGAAATCCCATCTCACCAAGAAGATTAACTCAATTGCCGGTACTCTAGAACTACTTCATATGGATCTCTTCGGTCCCGTGAATGTACAAAGTCTAGGAGGTACCTCTTACTGCTTGGTGATCACTGATGACTACTCGCGATATTCGTGGGTATATTTTCTGAAAACGAAAGATGAGACGGCTCAAATGGTGAAGAATCTAATTACAAAAGTTGAGAACGTCATGAGTAAATCAGTTAAATTCATCAGAAGTGACAATGGGACAGAGTTCAAGAACTTTGAAATGGAAATCTTCTGTCTTCAGAAGGGAATTGAACATCAATACAGCGCTCCGTATACTCCGCAACAGAATGGAGTGGCTGAAAGGAAGAACCGAACGTTAATTGAAGGAGCCAGAACTATGCTGGCAGACTCGAGGCTTCCTGTGATGTTCTGGGCTGAAGCAGTTGCTACAGCCTGCTATGTTCTGAATAGGGTGTTAACCGTTAAGAGACTTGGAAAAACTTGCTACGAGCTTATGCACGGAAGGAAGCCCAACTTGTGCGGTCTTGAACCATTTGGGTCTCCTTGTTCGATTTTGAAGACTAATTCGAAATTTGGTGAAGTAGCCGATGAGGGAATCCTAGTCGGTTATGTTGTTGGGACTCCCAACAGACGGGTCTTCAATACGTCGACTTGCAAGGTGGAGGTGGTTTGTAACACTGACATTACTAGTTACCAACCGCCAAAACCAAGCAATGGACCTGCTGAGCTTTTTGACTATGTTAAACTTTTTAAGTCGTTTAACGTACCTGATTTGGAAATTTCAGAAGAAGACGAAAGAGCTGTGACGAAGATGATACTTGATGAGGAAGAGAATCTATTTCAACATCAGATGTTTGAGAAATCTCAACCTTCCACATCAAACCCTATCGATACCCCTACTGCCTCAACTGAAGATGAGTTTATCAATCCTTTTCACTCTCAGCCAGAAACAACCATAGATGAGATCTCTTCAAACTTGGAAGACAATTTACATGTCGGTACTGTTCCGACCACGAGAATTCACAAAGATCACCCATTGGAGAACGTTATAGGTGATGTGTCCTCTAGTGTACAAACCAGAAGTAGCTTGCATGAGCACACCTGTGTTTATACAAGCATAAAAGAAACGGGTATAATGAATGAATGTTTGTACTCCTGCTTTATAAGCCAAATTGAACCAAAGAATTATCAAATGGCTTTAAAGGACAGCTCGTGGGTCGAGGCCATGCAAGAAGAGTTGGCTCAGTTCGAGAAAATGGAAGTTTGGACCTTGGTTGAAAAACCAAGAAATGTGCATGCTATAGGCACAAAATGGGTGTTCAAGTGTAAGAGAGATGATAAGGGAATTATCGTAAGAAATAAGGCGAGGCTGGTTGTTAAAAGTTTTAATCAGCAAGAGGGTATTGATTACAATGAGGTGTTTGCTCCTGTCGCCCGGTTAGAAGCGATTCGATTGTTTTTGGCGTTTGCTGCATTTAAAAAGATGAAGGTATTTCAGTTGGACGTGAAGAGCGCGTTTCTAAACGGGAAAGTTGATGAGGTTGTGTATGTTGAGCAACCTCCGGGTTTTCCTGACCCAGACTTTCCTGATCACGTATACAGGTTGAGCAAGGCGTTATATGGGTTACATCAGGCACCTCGTGCCTGGTATTCAACGTTATCGGACTACTTGCTGGAAAATGGTTTTGAAAGGGGATTGATTGACAGTACGTTGTTTGTGAAGAGAGTAGGATGTGACTTCCTACTGGTTCAAGTCTACGTGGATGATATCATTTTTGCTGCATCAAGAGTATCCATGTGTCAGGATTTTGAAGCTGTCATGAAGAAACGATTCGAGATGAGTGCTATGGGTGAACTAACTTTCTTTCTAGGATTGCAGGTTGATCAGAAGAAGGACGGGATGTTCATTCATCAAACGAAGTACGTTCATGATGTGCTGAAAAGATTCAAGATGGAGGACAGTTCTCCATATGATACTCCAATATGCGTCAATCACAAATTGGGTGCAGAATCAGATGGTGACGCAGATGTGGACCCAACTCTGTATCGGGCGATAATAGGTTCATTAATGTATTTAACTGCTTCTAGGCCTGATATAATGTTTGCTGTTTGTCTTTCAGGCAAATCCGAAAGAATCTCATTTGAAAGGTGCAAAGAGGATACTACGGTATCTCAAGGGCAAGCCGAAGTTGGGGTTGTGGTACCCGAAGGGAGGAGACGTTGAACTGGTGGCATATACAGATTCTGATTATGGGGGATGCAATCAGAGTCGGAAGTCAACCACAGGAGGCTGTCAGTTTCTTGGAGGAAGATTAGTTTCCTGGCAGTGCAAGAAACAGACATCAGTTGCAATTTCAACATGCGAAGCTAAATACATGGCAGCATCCAACTGCTGCTCTCAGGTTTTGTGGATTCAGCAACAATTACGCGACTATGGTCTGAATTTCTTACTCACTCCTATTTTAATTGATAACACTGCCGCCATCTCAGTAATTAACAATCCCGTGAAGCACAGTAAAACTAAGCATATTGACATTCGTCATCACTTCATACGGGATTGTGCTGAGAAGAAACTGATCAAGATCGAAAAAGTTGATACACTTGAAAATTTTGCTGACTTGTTCACAAAAGCGTTTGATAAATCCAGATTTCAAAACCTAATTGAGCTGAACGGGATGATCAATCCCGAGTAACCATGCCTTTGTGTTTATTTATAAAAAAAAAAAAAAAAAAAAAAAAAAAAATTGTGTCATTATTGCTTAAAATTAGTCGGTTACCTCAGTTTGATGGACATATCCTCGGATATGTTTTGGTCCTCGTTTCGACTTAGAGAATGAGGATAGCCATTAACCGGAAGACTGAAAGTGACCGGGGCAGTTATGACATGTGTTCTTTCAGTTGCTGAAAATTAGTCGGTCATTCTTAGTAAGAAGGACACATACTTGTATGTGGTCGGTCCAGTTGATCCATTGGATCTTCAGGATAGCCGTTTACCTGACGACTTTGACGTGATCGGGGCGATTGAAATCAAAATTTTTTAGGGAAATGAAATTACTTTTCAAGTCTAATACTTCGTAAGAAGTTCTTTGCTGTGTTTAACAGAAAATTGATCCAACCTTGGAAAATGATATATATACTGATTGTGTGTGCTTAACTAGTGAAGTTATTAGGCTTAAAAGGCTTTAGAACAGTCATTGTATGTCATGGTAATTTTTATGGTGCGTAAAAGTGTATGTGATACTAACTTAAACTACTCGAATTTACGTGGAAACTCCTTAAGAGTTTTGAATGTCTTCACACATATCTTTCCGAATGATAGGCAGAAAAGCGACTACCCAGTCATACACGAGCCCGTGAGTGTTCTGATTCCCGTGAAGAAAGCATGTCAAGACACTGCAGTGATCCAGATTCGGGACTTGCAGTAGTTTAGTACTCCGAAGTCAATAAGAATGTTTGGTTAAAAAAAAAAAAAAAAAACAACTTATACATGTATATTTTTAGTACTTATGAGATATAGAAACAATCAAGACTTCTCAAGTCTGGAGTAAGAAGAGAACGGGAAGCAGACAACGAGTATCTACAAGTTAATCAGACACTATGGGTCGAAGTCAATTCGGGGTGACTTGGGTATAGCCAAATACGCTTTGAGAATAGATAGAAGACATCATTATCTCTGAGTTGTTGCCAACTTAAAATTTTGAGCTTAACTGAACCTTAAACCGTATCACAGAAACGATGAAAACCATTTAAGTTATTTACATGCTTACAACCTGTTTCTCTATGTCATAATATAGCTAAACACGGATCCAAGTGACAGTCACATAGTTAGTATGATTCCTGTTAGGATCTTTTCTAAAACGTAGTGGTCCCTGACTAGACTGAATTTGATCCCTTATTTCGTTAAAATTTTTATAAGTTTTTCTATTTCTGTAGTTGTGTTATTGTAAAACTGGTTACTTGGACATGATCATTTTTGTTTAACTCTTTTTGGAAACTTCTAATGTTAAGTGCAAGATTATTCAAACTTAAAGGGCTGATTTTGAAATTACGGGCGAAGTTGTTGAATTTGGCGAAGTTGTGCTTAACTTCGCCTAGGCGAAGTTAAGCGTAACTTCGCCTGAACCAACTCAGCCCTATATAAGGACTTTGAAACAGGAACAGTAACATATATTGAAATTTTCCGGCGAACATACTATCAAAACCATATTATCCGAGATCTTGTTTACACTCCGATTTCGATCTTTGTTTCAGTTTCTAGTGTTCTTTGACGGTATGTGTTGTCAATATCATTCCCAAACGTACTCGTTCGGTATAGTTTTACCCGGTTCGAGACCTCGGGTCGTCGAACCTTCAAAACCATGTTTTTCACCTTTGTGTTACGTGTTCATGGACGAGCTTTACGTCTTAACACCATTACTATATGTTGTTCTTCACTGCTGGATCGTCAAATCGGTCCGAAAACATCGGATCTACACCTTTGAATCTGAACAGTCGCCGTTTCAGATTCAGGCGAAGTTAAGGTTTAGGCGAAGTTATCCACAACTTCGCCAGGAGATTAATTTCGCCTGTGGCGATGTTATCCGTAACTTCTCCTTGAAGCTTAATTTCGCCTGTGGTGAAGTTATCCGTAACTTCGCCTTGATCTCAAGTTCGCCTAAGGCGATGTTGTGATAAGGCGAAGTTATCATCAACTTCGCCTATACCAATTTACTTAACAGTTTTAGACGATCTTACAGTTGAAGCGAAGTTGTTCCCAACTTCGCCTCACATTTAAGTTCGCCATTATAGGTTTAATCACAACTTCGCTCGTGGTACTTAGCGAACTTGTGAGTTGCTTACACACTGTCTAACTTGTTTTGTTTGGTGCAGATATGGCTGCTGTTGGAGGTGCTGGTGGTGACGACGGTGATGAGCAACGACAATTCTTTCCAGCCCATAACCAGTACATCACTTTAGATCCAGACGCACGAGGCGTAGAAGACTACAGGGAGATTATCACGTTTCTCCTGCGATCAAGAGTCTTTCACGCGCTCACAAATACACTGCCCATTTCTCTGCCTAACATTGAAGATTTTTGGCAGACAGTGTACTATGATTGCAGGCCTGAGCCTCCGGTGATGCGAGCAACCGTAAATGGTCATAACATACAGTTTTCCTCGGAAGACATACGGTTGGCTCTGCAGTTCGGTGAAGAAACAAGAGATGACCCAACGGAGTTCGTGGCTCCTTTCCGGGATGGAGCTTATTTGAGGATGGGTTATTCGGGTCCGCTGGGGGACTCGCAGAGGAGGAAAGGGTTTCTGCTGGATCAGTGGCGCTTCCTGATGCATGTGTTGATTGTATGCATGTCCGGCAGGAAGGCAGGAACAGATGGGATGGGCGCGACGATGCAGTCGGCCATGATAGCGCTGACTTACAACCGCAGATATTCTTTTAGTCAGCTAATATTCTACGAGATCGATCGTCAGCGAAGGGCTGTGGCGCGCGAGCGATTCACTATGTATCCTCGTTTCTTACAGATGATTTTAAATCATGTCGCTCCGTCGCTACCGCAGAGACGCCCAATAAGATACGTCGAATGCGTGACGAAACGTATCTTTGCTCAGTGCCGCACCTCGAGCACTCGTAGCAAGCCTGAGCTGCGTCCCAGGCATACTCCCTTATTCGGATATCTCATCAATCCGGAGTATGTTCCTGCAGGAGGGGACGAGTTCAGAGACCCGCAAACACATCAGGCGGCAGCACCACATGCTGTATCAGCTGCGCCTGTTGTATCTACTGTTGCCTCTGCTGCTGTGCCAGCTACTGTATCTCCTGCTGTGTCTACTGCTGAAGACGTTGATCTTAATGCTGCCTTTGGCGTACACGGTGTGTTTGATATGGATGTCTTGGGTCCTCAGTTTGTGGATGTTACTAGAGCAGTTACTTCGGTAGCTGACTCCGATCTAGACGAAACGTTTGCTGAAGCGAGACGACTTATGGTGTCTCGGGAGAGAATTACGGGAAAGAGGCCGAGAACGGTAGACGAGGATGAGGACGAAATTGATGAAGAGGAGGCAGTGCAGATTGTGCTCATACGTTCAAGAAGAGAACAGAGAGGTATGGGCTCCGGAGCTGGAGAATCTTCAAGGCTGGTACGTTTTGTTCCACCTGCCTTGTCTGGTATGTCTCTTATTCCTACTACAGCACAGGTTACTGCTGTCGAGACATCGGCCCCAGCAATTGTGTCTCTACCACCCCAACCGCTTAATCCACCGGTGGTAGTTGCACGATTTGTGGAGTCGACCATCACTACTACTGCAGGGTTACCAAGTGTACCACCTGCGGTCACTTCTGCTGCTGATGTCCCGCCAACTCCAACGCCTACTTCAGATTCCGAGAGGATTACATCACTAGAGCGGATTGTTGCTGATCAGACAAAGACCATTCAGAGCCTAGTGGAATCCAATCGACTACAAGCAGCCCTCCTGGTTGAACACGGTAAAGTTATAGATGCCTTCAAGGCATTCTTGGCATCTCAGGGGGAGAAGACGTGTAGGGGTGATGAGTTGAGGACGAAACGAAGAGAAGATAATGACGATGATCCCAATGCACCAGAAGGTGCAGGTGGTGAGCTGCCAAGAACCTCTCAGGCTCTTGGGGCTTCCACAGCTGAGGGGGAGTCTACAAATGCAGCTGGTGACGACGTGGTAGCGGTTGATGATGATGCTGATGTTGAAGATGTTATCGACGCATTGAAAGAGTTGGATGAGGAGGATGATGAGTTTATGATTGAAGATGATGTGTTGCCAGTTGATGAGATCGAGAGGATTGGAGAGCAGATTACGGTTGAAAACGTGTTGGAGGAAGGTGAGATTGTTGATGACTCCGTGGAACATGAAATTCCGGAGGTAGAGAGACCAGAGATG
Source organism: Bidens hawaiensis (assembly GCF_021521415.1). NCBI lineage: Eukaryota > Viridiplantae > Streptophyta > Magnoliopsida > Asterales > Asteraceae > Bidens > Bidens hawaiensis. The sequence goes on from NW_027505823.1 coordinate 148,624, forward strand.
GGTGATGAGAATGTGGAGGAAGATGCTGAGTGGGAGGAACAACCGAAATGGAAGGAGGGTTGTGCCCACTGGTTCGTAAAGACGAAGAAGCCGGCGGTCCCTAAGATGTTCAGAAAAAGTTACAATATTAAGGGATACGCGGAAGCCAAGAAAGGTATTATCTGCTGGTTATACGACGAGCAGCTGCGGCTCTTCGTGATCAAGAGATTCGATGGCATTCAGTACTTCCAGAGAAAGTTGAGATCTCTAAACACACTGCCAGAATGTGAAGTAAAAGATTTAGCCAGATTGGGATTGGTAAACAGAAGTGAAGACAACATGGCTAGAATCATTGCGAAGATCGTGTGGAAAGAGTGCGTTAAAGAAAAAAAGTTTGAGCTACTGAAACCACAAAAAGGGAAACTTGTCGAAGACAAGGATAGAGGTCTGAGAGTTGATGGAAAACCTTGGATGGTTATGAAATACAAACCGATCCGGTGCCTTAAAGAAGTACCGATGAAGTTCATGCCCAAGGACGTGCTCAAAGATCTAAAATGGTGGTACGTGGATTGTGAAACAGCTGAGGCGGTAATGGAAGATGAGGATGAACAAGAAGTACTTCGGGTTTACGACCCGATGCATCTTGTTAATCTATCGCAGGCTGATCTGAAAGTGCTCAACGAGAAGAAGATCTTCTACATTCCTGCTTGGAAGGATCAAGCTAGGAAATATCAACGGGTGGTGTCGGTATGTGTTGGAGAAGGAGCGCACGCGTAGAGATGCAAGATTACAAGACTCAAGATTTGAAGATCAAGATATGAAGCTACTGCCAAGGGGGAGTCTGTTGGTACATGTGTGTCAGTAGTTCATAGTCTAGCATTTGTAATCGAGTCTGTAATGCAATTATGTTTTGATTATGTTTATTTGTGTAATACGCGAAGTTGTCAACAAGTTCGCTATGGCGAACTTGTTGAATCAGCGAAGTTATTGACAACTTCGCCTGTGGCGAAGTTGTCATTTATATATACTGTTCAGCAGAACAGTTTATGTGTTGGTCGTTTAGGGTTTTGTTTCAGTTATTCAGTAACCGAGTTACGTGTCATAGTCTGTAACAGTGACCTCGGGTCACGTGTTTGTTATCAATATAACGTGGTTGGTTTATTGCTTGTGTGTTCGATCTCTACATACTCTACACTCGTATCTACCTACGCAGGGATTCCGCACCTGCGTTGTTAGCGACATCCCGTGTACGATCCGTCCGGGAACCTACATAGGTGTGTATGAAAGAAAGTTAAGAGGTTAAGTATGAAATGTAAGAATGTATTGTATGATTATGTGATTAACTAGAACTCACTCAGCGTAGCTGACTTTTAGTATGCACGCAGGTGAGTAGGATGAGGCAGCTCGCTTGAGGAGACACGTGGCACTGAATAAGAGGCTGGCATCGAAAGACTCAAGACGTTTAAGTTTAATGTTTCGTTTATTTTGAAAGACAAAATGATGTTTTAAGACAATACGTGTTTTGTTACGAAATGTTTTATGAAAGTTTTTAAATTCCGCGAATGTTTTAATTAACTCTGATATTTAGAACTGCGTTTATGAGTAAATCCAACACGAAAATAGGGTTACCGGTGACGGGGCCTTAAACCAGATTAACGAATGAGATAACGAATGAGGGCTATTCGTTATAGATTAAAGTATTAATGAATGAAGAGTTCATTCGTATGGGTTAATGTAACGAATGACACATTCGTTTACTGTTAAGTTAACGAATGTGGTCATCCCCTATATATATTCTGTAAATTATTCATTAATGTAAGTTTTTCAAGTTTCAAAATTTTCAGTTCATTCTCTCTCGTTACTCTGTCATCTTCATAACGTAATCCAGCTTAATCGTATATCAATCAACATGTGTATCATTGTTATCAAGATCTAGATCCGTATTCCAGGTTCTTTCACTATCATTCGGAGAGATGTATCTAGAGACATGCAAAGATCTTCAAAATGACTATCCACAGTAAATTTAGCAGAGTTAGTTTATATCACTTCAAACTTTTACTTATCATGGAAAGCTACCATACAAATCAATGACTGTTCAATAGCCCTTTTAGCTTAATAACTTCAAACGTTAGGCACACAAAAACAATTTGTCTATCATTTTTCAAAGGTTGGATCAATTTTCATTTGAAAATATTTAAGCTTCTACAAGGCATTTTAGCTGAATAATCATATCACTGCCTAGATGATTACATAGAAGACATTTTTAGATTCAGTCACCCCAGTCACTTTCAGTCTTTAGGTAAATGGCTATCCCGTATGCTTACAAGTAGACAATGGGACCAAACATATATTAATATATGTCCCTCGGACTTAGGTAACCTACATAATTTTCAGCGAAAGAATTAAAATTAGATTGTTAAATCAAATACACTTTTAAATTCAGTCACCTTGTAAGACCCCGAATCATGGGAATCCTACAGTTGGTAATCATATCCAAAATTCATAAAAATTTAAAACCAATCAAATTCGTTTTATTAAAAAGAAGTTCAGAGTGAATAATAGCGGAATAATAAGTATCAAGATTCCCAAAACTTAACAAAAGTTTATCCTAAAGCAATACATTTTATTTAAGAACCAATTCAGAGTATAAAATCAGCGGAAAATCATAAGTACTAAAACAACTTCCCTAACCCGGGAATTAGGACCAAAACCAAGTTTAAATGTATTTAGTAAAAATTAAAAAGAACAATGTTCATTATTGAAACATTCCAACTAGATATGCCTTCAACCATCCAAGTAGTCTCGAGCACGTCCAAGTGGTAAGCATCCTCCTCCTAACCTGAAACTCACACTAACATACACACAAAGTCAGCTTGAGTACAGTGAGTTCAAGTTTTAATAATTGACATCTATATAAATCATTCCAAGTGTTTAAAATATTAACATCTATATAAATCATTCCAAGTGTTTAAAATATTGACATCTATATAAATCATTCCAAGTGTTTAAAATATTGACATCTATACAAATCATTCCAAGTGTTTAAAATATTGACATCTATATAAATCATTCCAAGTGTTTAAAATATAAAACGGGATATGAACAGTTTGCCCGTAGTAAATGATAAGTCGACATACTCATATATCTATATTATTATATCCCTATACATAACATCCAAGTAATAACATCAAGGTCGATCACACGTACAACCCAAACGCGTAACATTCCATCCAGCATACGAAAACACAAGATAGGTATACGCAAACATCTTTAGTCAATAATGACTAATTAACATCAGGATCGAGCACACGTACAACCCAAACACGTAACATTCCATCCGACATATGCAAACACAAGGTAGGCATACGCAAACATCCTTAGTCGATAACGACTAATTAACATCAGGGTCGAGCACACGTACAACCCAAAAACGTAACATTCCATCCAACGTATGCAAACACAAAGTAGGCCTACACAAACATCCTTAGTCGATAACGACTAATTAACATCGTCAATCATTGGCCATAAAGTAACACATGTATAAACATACGTATATATTATTCCAAGATATACCATACTATAAGTCCCTGTTTAAATTTGGTAATTTTTCGACCATCCGAGAATATTTGGCGAATTTATTACCGAATTGAGACATTTATATGGGAAAAATAGCTATAATACTTCAAAAATTATGAAATTTTTCTGGAAACTCAAATTTGATGTATTTTGATTACATAAGAATTTTGGGATCATTTGGAGAAGTCTAAAGGTGTTTTGTGTATATGCGTTCGTGTGAATTTTTATAGCCTAATTTGGGTCGAAACTAATATCGCACGAGCTTTTTACATTCTGGAATTGATACAGGTTGATTTGGGACATGATTTGAGCATTCAGGAATTTTTGTGGAAATTTTGGAAATTGTTTGGGGTAAACGGACGATTTTCAGGCGAAATATAGCTGACAAAATGAATTTTTATAAATTAATAAACCAGTAAATAATTCCATAAATATTTTTATAAAAATCTACATATTTTAATTGATAAGTGGTTAAATTTTCATAATTTAATGATTAACGGTTAATTAATTATGTTAATTTAAAGATTAAACAAATTCAGTTTTTTTAAAAACCGGCAAGTTCGCGACTAGCGAACCTGCGGGAATATCAAAACACCAAGAGTGATCAAAAATCATATTTTCGGATTAATTAAGTAAAAACGAACTTTTCTATGAGAAACCTGGACAACCCGGGTGGATTGTGCGCGTTTCTTCTCAAATCAAACTGAATAAACGAAAACAGGCCCCGTGGCTAATCCGGGACCGCAGTATGTGATCCTTCTTTATAACTTAATCATTTTATTAACCAATACATTTAACCAAGCTTATTTCCCATAACTGTTTTCTGAACGCGTAAACGAACAACTTGGCCCAGCTGGGAAAACGGGAATCTGAGCCAAGTTCGGTTTTAAGTATTAGACATTGAACAACATCACAACCTAAGCCTATTGCCACTTTCTGGGCGTTCCAGCTATACCCAGATTAGTTATACAGCCCAGTTTAGTACTGAGATTATAATAATATTAAAATATTAATATTATTATAATATGGACTATAGGGACTAAGTGATAGCAAGGGAAACGAACCCCGAGCTGACCTCGCACTGAGTGCCTACAAAACTGTGAGTTTCATGACCCCACTCTTTAAACTATTTTACGAACTTTTGGGGTGGAAAGCATGTTTATACACGTTATCTATTTGAAAACGGATCAGGATATAAAATATCTGAACATTTATATATGAAAAGTTCCTACGAACATAATGATTGACTACGTGCTGATGAAAGATGATTATTATCGTTGATTGATATATTGAGTGGAGATAATACGAATTGCAAAACATAATGAAATTACACGTGACAGCATGTTTATACAAACACGTTATGTAATGTTGAACATAACTAATTTGGGAGACAACGTGGTCTGTAATGGCCATGGGGATAACGTGGTCTGTGATGATTATGGGGCTATTGTGGGCGGAAGGGGGGCCACAATAGTAACAAACTAAAGTTGAGTATAGCCTATGAGCCAAGTTCTGCTGCAACTTATAAACTAAAGTTGAGCATGGCCTATGAGCCAAGTTCTGCTGCAACTTACTAAACTAAAGTTGAGTATGGCCTATGAGCCAAGTTCTCCTGCAACTTATAAACTAAAGTTGAGTATGGCCTATGAGCCAAGTTCTGCTGCAACTTATAAACTAAAGTTGAGTATGGCCTATGAGCCAAGTTCTGCTGCAACTTATTAAACGAACTAACTTGATTATGACATGAATGTTAAGAAAATAATGTGATTATGCGTATTGTGGGCAGATGGGGAGCCACAGTATTTGGTGATACGTGATAAATACTATATGTGTATATGTGTCTATATACATGCTATATGATTAGCCGTAGGAAATACTATGTGTAGAATATACTAATTATTTGCGTGTACACTATATAATGTTTAAGTTTACGTGGAATCATTGTGGGTGGAAGGGGGACCACAGTGGTTGATGTTAACGCGGAACCGTTGTGGGCGGAAGGGGGGCCACAGTGGTTGAGTTTATGTGGAACCGTTGTGGGAGGAAGGGGGTCCATAGTGGTTGGTTAAACACGGAAATTGGAAACAGGTAGTACTAACAAACAATCACGATTTTACCGAAATTTCGAATTTATATTATAAACTTACATGTGTGCATATGCACACACAAGGATATGGCTGTACATATTTATACAAACGTAAATACATATTTTTACATACGCGCGTATATACAAACTATGACTGTGTGGTACACATAACTGATTTCGTTAAACTTATGAAACTCACCAACTATTCGTAGTTAACCTGTTTTAATATGCTTTTCAGGTAATCAGATATGAGAAGTAATTTCCTGTGCGTTACGTGTCTGACTGATGATTGATGTCATGGGCATTTGAGTTAGAAGTAAAGTAATTGAAGAACCGGTTTGATTGTATCACCTAGTCTGTAAAAGAGATTAGAACGATGTAATATATTGTAAATTAGTTAGTAATGTTTCTTTATGAACAATGTATTTGATACCAGGTGTATCTGTTGCAATTCCGTTTTACGCTTCCGCAATTCGCTTAACGGGGTGTGACAGTTTGTTTGCGGTAGGTACCACCGTAGGGTTTTGTTGCATGATTTATTGGATTAAGTACAGAGGTTAGACACCTTCTTTGAGACCGAGAGGTGATAAGAAGTTAGGATTGTCTCATTGCCTTTGCATGCTAGATTAAGGATTGCGCTAGAGCGAGTTCGTTTCATGTCAGGTTTAGGTGTTTTGTGTGACTAGTTGATCTATTTTAGTTTAAGTTGAATTGTTCCTCTATCCTTGGTTGTGTAGTATTCATTGCCATTAGGGTCGAGTGTTGGTGAGACCGAGAGGTGATCCATCATTAGAACACGTTAGCAATTGTTTCCCGGTTTGGTCGTTTTAGGCGATTTTGAGTAGTTTAGGCTTGTTGAGTGAGACCGAGAGGTGATCCAGTGAGCCCGAGTGATCCTTAGGCGTGTCATCTTTATAGACCGGTGTCTTGAAGTCCTCCAATCCATTAGCTTGTTAGGCCTACAATTTGATTCAGACTTAGGTAGACGTTTTTCTCCATCCTAAGTTAACACAGTTAGTTTTCCGTTAAGTTTTCTATTTTTGGTAAGTTTTGTCAGTCAGTTAGGTTAGTTCAGTTAATTTAAAAGAAATCAAAAATCAATTAAATATTATTCTAAGGTAGGTCTTGTCTAGGGTTAGTAATTGTTAGCGTCTTACGTGTCTACGTGTTCGATACTCGGACTTCCTAGGTCTATACTACTTGCGATCGGTACACTTGCCGGTTGTGTGTGGTTTTAGGATTTTCGTTTTAATATTAAAGCTTAGTTGTGAGGTCATTATTATAGGGTTATTAGACACACATCATATTCCAAGATATACAATACTACCAATAAGCCTATGGGCCATAAGGTAACACATGTATAAACATACGTATATATTATTCTAAGATATACCATACTACAAGTAAGCCTATGGGCCATAAGGTAACACATGTATAAACATACGTATATATTATTCCAAGATATACCATACTACAAGTAAGCCTAGGGGCCATAAGGTAACACATGTATAAACATACGTTTATATATATCATTCCTAAATAAGTAATATACTTGGCCCGCCAGGGCATAAACCTGTGACTTGGGCCTCCTCACCTCGGGTCATCCCCGAGTAATATATTTGACCCGGTCACGATTCATCAAAACATACACATCCAAATACACACTTAGAAACATCTTAATGGATTATTCAACCAAACAATATCATCACGTGTAATCCATAAATAATGGATAATCTAGGAATTAATACTAGGCCTGATAGAATCTTCGAGATTAGACCATAAGTATTATATATAACCTTAAGGAATATTTGACCGTAAACCAGTCTCAATTATCCTAAGAAATAGAATATAATTCACACATAGTTTCATAAGTCCAAAAATACAAATAAGGCTATGTAATACCATCCAAAGAGTTTAAACAAGTAATATCGGGTAATATTGTAATACGGTGTGTATGCTAGTCCAAAACTTGAAAAGAGTGAAAAGGGACATCATGAACTCACCTGACACGAGGCACACAATCAATAACGAGCTACAGAACCTCTAATAAAATCCACATTCACAACCTATTGGATTGCACACAAAGATTACAAACTAAACCGTACCGACTCGTTTATCCTACGAGGTGTTCTAACATGGTTTGGGTTACCTAAGCCTCGTCCTTACCAATTTCAATTACGACAGCCCCCCGGGCCTTAAATTTACAAAAACCACACTTAGATAATCCCGGGAATAAAGAATTCCCAAATTACCCCCGGAAGTACTAGGTGTGACGAATATGCGCGTTTAAGAGTTGTTTAGGCACTTAACATCCAACTCAGCCCCGTGTGGACCAAATTTTATAAAATCACAGCCTACCAACCCACACGACACTACACGAGTTGGATGGGTCGCCTGAGGTAAACAATTACACGCAAAGAGTTCGAGAGGATAAGAAATGAACGGGAGAATTTAAGGGATGAGAGGAACTTTAACGCTAATGACACGAGCATTTGCCAAATCCTATCCCTACAAAGATAGAACCCTAACACAATCAAGCACAAGTAGCGTTTAGAACATGGTAAGTAACGGTAAACTGCTAATAACTTTGATCAAGTGTTATTAATTGTTTACTTTACCCGTCCATTTTAAGCACCCCCACCCCTAACCAATTAGCATACCATCTAACATGTAATCAATTATACACATAATGACATTCTAAAACTTATAAGAATCACTAAACAATTAAAATTACCTCTTGGCGTGCAGCTACTCGCGGTTGGCATTTCTAGTCCTTTCTTTTACAGTTCGAGTCCAAGCAATCGGAAATGCTCGGATCCCTTGAACCATGGCTCTGATACGAACTTGTAAGACCCCGAATCCCGGGAATCCTACAGTTGGTAATCATATCCAAAATTCATAAAAATTTAAAACCAATCAAATTCGTTTTATTAAAAACAAGTTTAGAGTAAATAAAAGCGGAATAATAAGTATCAAGATTCCTAAAACTTAACAAAAGTTTTTCCCAAAGCAATACATTTTATTTAAGAACTAGTTCAGAGTATAAAATCCGTGGAAAATCATAAGTACTAAAACAACTTCCCTAACCCGGGAATTAGGCCCAAAACCAAGTTTAAATGTATTTAGTAAAAATTAAAAAGAACAATGTTCATTATTGAAACTTTCCGACTACATATGCCTTCAACCGTCCAAGTAGCCTCGAGCACGTCCAAGTGGTAAGCATCCTCCTCCTAATCTGAAACTCACACTAACATACACATAAAGTCAGCTTGAGCTGAGTGAGTGCAAGTTTTAATAATTGACATCTATATAAATCATTCCAAGAGTCTAAAATATTGACATCTATATAAATCATTCCAAGTGTTTAAATTATTGACATCTATAAAAATCATTCCAAGTGTTTAAAATATTGACATCTATATAAATCATTCCAAGTGTTTAAAATATTGACATCTATATAAATCATTCTAAGTGTTTAAAATATTGACATCTATACAAATCATTCCAAGTGTTTAAAATATTGACATCTATATAAATCATTTCAAGTGTTTAAAATATTGTGTGACATCCGTGGCAAAACCGAGTACACCTTAGTACTTACAAACTCGAATAAGCGGGTAACCGCTTATTGCGTATCGAACAAACGAATAACTAAACGGGTCTGGTTATGGTCCGGATATCCTGGGGTGCCATCTATAAGTGATATACGATCTATGCAAGCTAAAATATTAGTAATATGGCCTTAGTTCGATAGCAAACAAGTTAAACGAAAACATGTTCGTTTAACTACCCGCTATAGATTTAAACGCGAAAGATAGTTACAAACCAAGCATTGTATCATCCGTTAAGCCAAAAAAGACTTACCAAATGCTTATTTGAAATGTTTTAAGCGATCCGTGAAAATATTTTTGATTTTTACAAACATATAGTATGTTTTTATAATTTTACTCAAAACTAGCCGAAAAACACTCGTTTTCGCGCTGTTTGTCGCACCCGATAAGTTTTTCGTGCCAAAAAGCGAACCCGAAATAAATTTGGACTCGGCATTTCACGTTCGGGCACGTAAATCAAGAAAAGTAGGCCAAATGGGCCCAAAAGGGGATCCAACGAGCCCAGCCCGCCAAAGAAGACTTTTCCCCCCTTAAACCCTTTTCATATTTAAAAAAGTTCTAAGATATTTTGTGATATCTTTTTCATGAGAATTCTGGATACAAGTTCTGCTCCAGCCAGAAAACCTTCAAACCCTAAGGTAAGGAGCTTAATTAAGTAGCTTTTGTACTTGTTTAAACTCGTTTAATACCATAAAAACATGTCTTGGTTACTAAAAATAATTCCTAACCGTGTAAAAACCCTAAAAATGGTCCATAAACATGTTTTTATCAAAAACACGGTAAGGAACCTGTTTTGATAGTTTTTTTTGGCCATAAACACGGATGAAAGGGTTGAAACGGCGTT